>NC_039274.1:23830158-23985158 GCF_003368295.1 Carassius auratus
ATTCCAACAATTGCAGACAATAAAGAACCTAACTAGCCTAACTATACTCAACCTTAGCTACAATTGTAGCCTCTCAGTTACAGAAAAATATAAAAGGGTTTTGGATTTTGCTCATACACAACAAATAACATTTTTTCATGGAATCAAGAAGCATATTTCTTATTTCTTAATTTCTTCCTCTCAGCAACAACATCCCCAAATGATGCTGATGTTGCCGCTGTTGCCAGCCGAATTGAGGAGCTGGTGGCAAGTGTTAAGAGGAAGTCCCAGCGTCTTTACAAGGATAGTGACGGATGCAAAGGACGTGCCCGAATCCGCCGAAAGATCAGGGAGGAAAAAAAAATCTTAAATTCTGTAGTGGAAAAATATAACACCTTGGTTCCTAATGCAGAAAAACTGACATTGGACACCATTCTATGTGACGAGATTGTTTGGCCATGGCAGCTTACCCACGGTGGTATGTACACCAATTCCTGTTGACTGTGTGAAAATAGTCACATAGTGGGACAAAATCTGTCATGCCTCGATTTTAACCCCTGAAAATCTTTAAACACTAATCTTAAATATAAAACCAACTTATGTTTCATCCATGTATTCCAGACTCTGTAGATCTAAGGACAAAGAGGAAGGCGTTCGACATTGTGACGGCAGTAAGGAGACTTGAGGAGGAGAAGAGGATTCTTATTGCAGAGATGAACAAGCATTGGAAGTCTCTTTGCTCCCGTGCAGACACCCTGAAGCAGATGTCATCCCAGCTTGCTAATGTGACATCAGGTATGTATTTGTTATTATTGGCATACATTACAATATTTCTGAATGTTTCTAATTAATAAAGGCTCAATGTGTTTTAACATGTAAGGTGAAACGTGGGGCCTGCTTCAAGATGGTATCCGAGGTCTAAAGAGCTTGACATTGAAGAACAAGCAAGCAAGCAACAGCCTGGCAAAGCATGCAAAGACATTTTATGTTCAAGTTCTGACTGAAACAGAAATTAACTTTGATAGTCATTCTGAGGAATACGATACCAGTAGTGACTCTGAGCAAGATTAAACATGGCCAGAGTCCTTTTTTCTGCTGTTGTGTGCTGGGGAGGGCTGCTGGGACAGGTTGGTAAGGAAAGCTGGTTCTGTGTTTGGCATGGAGCTGGAGTTAAGTAGCAGTCTTCTGTCATGCTCAACATTGAGGAGGTCCTTTGTCCCCAGGGCAAACCAGCAACTCAATTTCATAGAGAAGATTAGGGGCATGAGTCTCACCCTGCGCCAACCATTACATCACTTTGTCTATTGTCTAGTATCCACTATCCATTTGACTTTTCTTTTAAAATATATATATATATATATTATATTAAATATATAAGTTTCTGTTGTTCTATCTATTTTAACTTCTTTGTGTTCTTTTTGTTAAGCAGTACTATTATGCTCAGACTCTTTTTTCCATAGTCATATGAAATAGCAAAGTTTTGCACTGATGAAATCCCTGCACTGTTTACTTTTGCACTACCACCACTGCAAATCACTCCACAGCTGCCCATCATTTATCACAGGGTCAGTCCCTACCAGGTCTTTGTATTCACTTGACATGCTCTTCACTTTTTACATTTGTGATTTTTGTTATGTGTCTGAGCTATGTATGTTGTTTTTTGTGATTGTATAAGCTAATAAATGCTTTCATGCTTTAATAAGCTTTCATCATGACAATTTTTCCAATTCCTAGATACATCTTACATCAGGGATAGGCAACTCCGGTCCTGGAGGGCCACTATCCTGCAGAGTTTAGCTCCAACCCTAATTAAACACACCTGAACAAGGCAATCAGTGTTTTCGGGATTACTAGATAGATACAGGCAGGTGAGTTTTTCTGAGGGCTGAAGCTAAACTCTGCAGGATAGTGGCCCTCCAGGACCAGAGTTGCCTATCTCACATGGATACACAGATAACATTTTTTCAAAAAAGATAATATGGCTAAATCTATCAATATTTATGTAGATGTTTTCAAGGTATTCAATACATTATTTTAATAATATAATTTCAGTCTTATTATTGGTAAAAACATTACAGTATGCTGTAAGACAGAACACTACAATGTGGGCAGAGTGGGTCACATGTGAGTCCCATATCCTGCAATGCAGGCCAGGGGGTCTTCAACGCCAGTATAGCTTCAATGTACATATTTAGTCAACGGTTTTGTCACCAGCAACAACACTTTGCTCAGTTTTGAACTTTTGGAGTGTAGTTGAAGCCCATTCACAGCAGTCCACCCATCCCAGCCCGGAAGAACTACAAATAACACTAGCCTTGTAACTTGTGTTCTGTGGTGCGTTTCTAGTGGAAGCTGTATTTTTAAAATATAGTGATATTTTCCTCATAAGCAGAAGTTGGCAATGTAGAATTTTGGATATACCCTGTTTTTTTTTTTTGGGGGGGGGGGGGGGGGAGGGATAGGATTGGGGAACACACTGGTGTCATCAGATTTAAAAAATGTAATCATTAGGTCAAAATAGCTTATTACCATATTTGACAGTGTTTACGGTTAAACATTGGACACCATATCTGCATGACAGCTAAGGTCCAAAGCTTTCTATAAAAGCTGGTACTGTGTGTGTAGCCTTCAAACATGTACTGGGTTCAAGGTTCAGAGCAGAGGTCAGTAATTCAAATCAGGAGTAATATATTCTCTTCAGACTCACATATGTTACTGTTGAGGCTGAGACCTTTCCAGTGATGTGCTTGCTATAGTCCTATGGCAATGTTTTAATTTTTACATATCATGAAGTCCACTTTGCAGGCAATATCCTCTTTTATGGTCCCCAGAGGGATGCCTTGAGTTCAAATGCTTCACACATAAGACTTAAAATATTATTTTATCATACACCCAACATATTAAACACAAACAAAGTAAGATGTAGCCAGATTGAAACACATCAAAGCCACAGTCTATTGCTCATCTTTCAACCTACACACAACGCATTATATCATGAAGCTATTGCACAACCACTGCAGCTTAAAGCAACATTATTTAATTTTTTTTAATTGAGGTAGGTTTAAATTAGAGCTCATACTTGCAGAGTTGTAAAAAGGTAGCAAAAATTTTACTCAAGTGAAAGTACAAGTTTACTCAATTAAAAGAGAACGAAAAATGCAATGGCACAGGTCAAACATGTATATTTAGTTCAACAACAACAATTAAAATGAAACAGCGGAATACTGAAAAATACAAATAAAACGGAAAGGGATTAAAAGGAAACTCCATCATTTCAACCCTCATGCCATCCTATATGACTTTTATTTATCAGATGAACACAAACTAAGTGTTTAAATTGTGTAAAAATCATTTCTCTTTATATAATGCAAGTGTATGGGAAATCCAAAAATGACACTTGAAAAACTATACACAAAGAAAATATGACAGACCATGCAACCCCATTAATGAATCACTGTCTTCTGAAGTGAAACTATAGGCATATGTAAGAAAAATACAAATAACAATATTTAAATCTTTACCGTCATGTTCCCTTCGTGTGGTTTCTGAAGTGGTCCTGTCCCCTTGCATTATATGGACAAAAAATCTTGCTTGTGTTCATGTGAAGAAAGAAAGTCATGAACATCTGGAATGACAGAGGTTAAGTAAAAAGTGAGAGAATATTAATTTTTGGGTAAACTATCCCTTTAAAGAGCAAGATGTGATGGAGAGGCTAGAAATATATTCCAGACAGAATACAAGAATGCGTTGAATTAATGAGGAGAGTCCTAGAATTAAAACATACAACGTTAAAGTTTTTAAAGGCCACTTTATATGTTTTGTCTATTCAACAATGTCACTGCTAAAAGGACAATTCATCTTTTAAATGTTTGTTTGGGGCATTTAGAGATTTAACACATTTTGATAAAGAATTATTTGTGACCAATTAGATTAATGAGAAAAGCATGTAATTATTAAGATTAAAAAAACTATTCACTGACAGTCCTAATTCCTACTTAATGATTCACTTAATGACATTGTAAATACAACTTATCCACCACCTGATAAAAACATCACTAAACATGAACAATTAATTTAGCATATAATGTTTATCTAAACACTTTTTTGGAGATTTGTAACATTTAATAAAAAAAATTCCACCAAAAAATTATCATCACAGATTTTATTTGCACTCAGTTTTGTGCATTCAGCTAATAATATAACATAGCTATTGGCTATATAAAAACAGAACAAATTATCAATAAACCTTTTTGGGCGGGAAAATGCAACTTTGCTATATCTTTTGAAGCCAGACATTACCTGACTTTTGAAGCCAGACATTTACCTGATGAAAGTCATAATTGAAGTAGAAATATGTGTGTTTGATGCATGAAAACAATGATCATAAGTTCTCACGTCAGGCACACGTTTGAGCTTCTGTTTACCATATTTAATGTGCATAAGATAATGTAAAAATATAATGTACTTTTCAAGATGAAATAAAATTGTAAGGAGTAAAAAGTAGTTGTTTCTTCAGAAATATAATCAAGTTCAAGTAGTCAGTTTAAACTGTACTTGAGTGAAGTACAAATCCCCAAAAATAATACTTACCTGTAAGTACAGTAATCAAGTAAAATTACTCAAGTATTTTACACCTATGCATACTTGGCATGGAGAATAAAAACAAAACCGAGTTATGGTTAGAATAAGTGGGGACTGAGTGTATTTTATGTATAATGCAACATTTTCCTGATAATTAAGATCAGAAGCCTTTGATCATGAAGACATGAGGCCCACATTGCACAACCAGGCCTTAGATTTCCTACCACTGTCATGGGCCTTGGTAAACCGGCCCACAGTCAAGTCATTCAGTGTGAACAGATTGAGGTCCTTAGTGTCCTGGAACGCTCCCTATTGTCAGCGTAACATAGGAAACCTACCTCTCTCCCTGGTTTTATGACAAGAAAACATTAGACTTTAAAATTATATTGATGGCTAAGCTGGAATTGTTTCTGGCTTTAACAGTTTCCCAGGCTCATGTCTCCGGTCTTTCTGATCTCTTAAGTCTGATCACTTTATGTCATGCACATACTGTATGTTGATTGTTGACACAGAGGAAGGATGAGATTATTTGTGAAATTTGACACCAATCTGTCTTTGTATGAGGCAAAGGATATGAAAAAATGGCCTGAGCCTGAAAAATCATTGCTGACCTAGGTACCATTGATGAAAATTGATAAATGTGCCTCTTCTCTTCATTGGGAATGTTTAAAATGTCTTAAGAACTCTCATAATTGATCTGAACAGACAACCATGAGAACAAAAACAAACAGTGTTGTATGCTAGCGATCAGAGGTAAAAAAGGATTCAGTAATACATCCTGTCACCAGGAATAGGAGCCCATTTACTTTGCTCCAAAATTACCATCAATACTAACTAAAATTTTCATCATAAGTTAGTATAATGCCAATTTGGTACTTGTTCTGGTTGCCTTGGCTTTAGATTTTTTTTGTTGCTAAGATTGGCTTGCTAATCTGCCTTAAGGTGGACGAGGATGTAATTTTCTTCTAAAAAGAAACTTTGTTGTATTATTTTCCTGTTATCACTGTGAAGCTGCTTTGATACAATCTGTATTGTAAAAAGTGCTATAAGCTGTAAATAAAGGTGACTTGACTGTCACTACATGCAACTTTCGTCTCACTTTTCCCATCAAATACAGCACAAAGTCATGACACATTAATTATTCAGTGCAGTCAATGATTGACAGACAAATCATAAAATGTAACAATAGTGAATTTAATTATTGAGAAATATATACAAAACAAATAGTAAAACAGTATTAGTCATCAGGCGAATTTGCTGGCCGGCTCCCAGGTGTCCTCCCAGACTCTGCCACTGTAAAGAGTCCAAAAGTCATCTTACACACAGCATATACAGTACAGCTCACAACTAGTCTTCTGGCTCAAGTTTGAAGATATGTCATCTAAAATAAAGATTTACCCTTTTTCTGTGGGATAATTTATTTTGGTTTATTTTATATGGTGTTTGTCAAGCATCAGTCATTTTGTTCAAGTGAAAACTGGACTCAGTCGCTTGGACACAGTCATCCCTACAGTCAACCATTTTTAAATGGTTAAGCCGTTTTAAAATCGGCTTAACCGTGTTGCTATACAAATACTCACCACAACGGTGTGGGAACAGAAATGTGATTAAAGGCCTCTATGTCGGCCGCAGAGGGGGTCAGCAAAGACGCAATGGCACAACAAAGGCATCTGCGTCACATCTACATTTAACTATGAATTGGGCTTAAGACCCCCTCAGAGCTGAAGTGGACTAGAAAGTGATCTGCATCATCTCTAAGTGAACTCATAATGTGAACACAAAGAAAGAGTTGTTCACAGGCCTTTTAAATTGGACTACATTTGGTTCATAATGGGAGGTTTCACTTTGTAAAAAGAACTGTATGCTGTTTATCTAACTGTACAGCAAACACTTTATAAAATAGCCCAAACAGAGTTAGCAAATGTATGGGGCAAACAGGTTAGAATGTATTTGCTTCAGATGTCATATGACCAAACTTGAGCCAGATGACTACTTGAAGGCTGGTGTGCACATGTTCTCATGTGTTTAGTTCAGTTCACTTAGATAGTTCTTTGTGCCCAAAACAATTAGCGGTCCCACTTTTACTTCAAAATTCACTTTGAAGGCTGAAAGTTACCAGGTTTTAAAACACTAAGACTGTGTAGCTATTGACTAAATTACATCAGCCATCACTTACCAGGAAGAGCAAGGTAGCCAACGCACTTTCACCTCTGCTGCCTTCCCCTGCAGAAACATGCACACACACACACACACACACACACACACACACACACACACACACACACACACACACACACACACACACACACACACACACACACAATCAATTTAGTGAAGTTACTGTAATGGTTTTACCATTCAAATAATGATGTTTTTACTTAGCTCTCTATACTGCTGTTCTTACTTGGAACATCATTAAGTTGACAAGAGTACTTATGTATTTTTTGTAAGCTCAATAAAAAATAAGAATATGCTGTTGCATTCTATTTGCATTGTTGTTTTTGTTTAGGATTTACAGTATGTCCCTTACAAAAAATAAGTTAATTCAAGTTTTCTATTAGTATACTTATTTTAAACAAACAATAAAAAAAGTATACTTTATGCTTAAATTTTATAATTCTCAAAAATATACTTTATGTACTTTGTAGAAATACAATTATTACACTTAAGTGTACTTGACTTATACTGAGAGAAAAGTCCAATTATATTTGGCCTTTACTTGTACTCTATCTTTTGATCGAGATATACTTAAACGTATAATTAAGTATTCAAAGTATAATTGGCTTTTAGTTTTGTTAACGGTTTTTATCGAGTAGCCTATTAAATAAACTTTTTTTCTTTACATAGTTTTCATATACAGTCTTATGAAACTTGTGAAAATATCATTTAGAATATTGATATAAAACAGATATGTTTCTTATTCAGCATATCTGAAATTTTGTCTAGGCTAGTCCACTGGCATCAGTACATCAGAATTTACTTTAATTGTACTTTACTCTTTCCCCACCATTGACTGAATTTTCCAGCTATCAATGTTTTCACTGTCATACGATAGGATCCGCTATGGCACATAATTTAGTACAGAAACTAAACAAACGAGAAGAAAAAGCTGAACCAAGTGATAGTAAATTACTCACACAAATGTAAAATAACATGATCATCAAATATTAAACAGCTTGTAATTCAAAACTGCTTAAAACTGCTTGATCATCGTTCTGAATCTAATCAAGTCGCAGTCTTTAACACAAATTTGATTTTCTCAAATTCTTTGTTTAAAATGTTGCCTTTATGAAACTTACAGACATTCAAGTGTGGACAAAAAAGAAAGCATGAAGCTAATAAAATGTTATTAAAGTTAAAGTACAGTTAAATGTATACTTCATAAAATTAACTTGAAGTATACTTTTTTTTCTTGTGAGAGGGTTGATAGTTGAAAAAGTTTGATACCTACTGCTCAGTTTCTGTTTTGTCACATTTGGATTGAAAGATGAGACAATATGAGATAATCAGACAGCCTAATGAAAAATATGGTTCTACATCTTACCCCATTCATCCGTCTTTCCAATATTTTATCATATGGATAAATTGTCTGTCGACTGCATTTGCAACCTTAAATGACAAAGGCAAAAAAAAAACTTTGGTTCACTTCAAATGGGTCTGAGTTTGATTGAGGTGTTTATATATGAATCACTGTTCTTAGTTCACTTTGAGGGCTGAAAGAGACCAAGTGTGAATACACCCTGAGTTTGGTCCAATTAAAAGGGGGCTACATGCAGAAACAACTTTACACCCAATGATATACACATGGGGTACAAAGAATAGAAACAAATATACACAATGGGGTGCAAATAATGTCTACTTGCTTTTTGTTTTCTTCTTTTTGGCCAGGGTCGAGGGTGGGGCTTGTGTGGCTCCTGTACCTGTGGCTTAAGGTGCAAGGGGAAAAGATTAAGAATTATATATTCAGTATCTTGGAGAAGTGGCTTAATTAATAGAAGGGGGTGAAATTCACATTGGTTAACTTATTTTATATTAAAGCTGCGGTAGGTAACTTTTGACGCTTAATAAACAGAACTGCTTGCGTGTTGCGGAAGAACATCGTAGCCGGAACTACTTCTCTCTGTTTATGTCTATGAAGAATCACAAAGGTACTGGGTTACTCCGCCGCGGTATCCCCGAAGCAATCTAAAATAGTCAGAATACAAACACTTATTATAGGTGCACCCTAGTGATTCAGGACGAGCTAAAAACACGGTTTGGAAAACGGATTCATGATGTACTCGCTTATTATATACATTTTTCTACATTTTGAACACAAACAAAGTTACGGACCGCAGCTCTGATTGGTTATTTTTTACCGGGAGCGGATGACTTTTTGCAAATGGCGATAGGACCACTGGGAGGAGCCAGAGGAGCTTGATTTTTTCACAAATTATCTGTCTCATATTCTACTGTCAGGACATAATGACAGGTTTAACAAATATGTAAAAAAATATATTTTTACAAAAGTTACCTTCTGCAGCTTTAATACAATGATTACAAAACCATGGGGCCAATTTACAGATGGGGTGCAAGGCAAGATTACTTTGTCTTTTCTTTAGTTGAGGTTGGATGGATGGTGGGGCTTGTCTGTCTTGGCCTGGGCTGGATGGTGGGGCTTAAGGTGCAAGGGAAAAAGGTTGAGAATTTTATATTCAGTATCTTGGAGGAGTGGCTTAATTAATTAAAAGAGGTGAAATTCTCCATTTGTAACTTGTTTTATATTGTGCAGTAATTGCAAAAAAAACATAGGACAAATTTACAGATGTGGTGGAATGCAAGCTTACTTACTTTGTCTTTTCCTTGGTGGTAGAAGCTCCACATGCTGCTGAGCCTGAGAGACGATTGGACATAGTTCAAGTGTAATCAGTTGGTGGTCTTGTGGGATTAGCTGGTCTAGGGGCTGGTCTTGCTGGGGCTGGTCTAGGGGCTGGTCTTGCTGGGGCTGGTCTAGGGGCTGGTCTTGCTGGGGCTGGTCTAGGGGCTGGTCTTGCTGGGGCTGGGACACATCTGTTGTGAAGATAGCAAAAATATGACTTCAGTACAAATTGTCAAAGAAATCAACGACAAACACTAATGAACTATACATAAAACTTATCTTACCATCCAGTTTGATCATGAAGTCATATGCCCTCTTCATGCTGGTTAAGAAACGTGTGTTGTTCTGCGTCGGTGGCAGATGCGTTACTACATCTGCCATCAATTTTCCTGTGCCCTTGTGCCTCTGGCTGATAAATAATATGGGCATATAGCCCAAGGCAGAAAGTTTTTGGACCTGAAATGAAACAAAGTAATTAACACATTTCCAATATATTTTGTTGCTACATTACTACATATATGGCAGTCCATTTACTATTTACAGTTTGCTTGGTGTACTACTTGATTCATAGCTCATCCCTATCCCTAGTCCCTGCCATCAGTTACACAAGTATTTTAAGATAAGTATAAGTCTAGAATATTACCTACTTATGTACATACACCAATGCATTTTCAATATTTTTTTCACAACAGAAGTACACCTGCATATTGTGTATTGGGAGCTTTTTGGCAAACTTGTTTATCAGAGCAGCTTGAATGTGATGTACATTTATCACTTGAGTGTCATGTGTTGCAAAATAAATTTAATAGGGATGTATGGTGTGGTTTTTAAAGTGACTGTCTCTCTAAAATTTCATACTGACAAGATGTGCCAACTTCCAACATCCAGGCACGCATGTGAAGCTTGATACATAGCACACAGCATGGCTGCTATGTCTTCTATCCATCAACAAACACGGTACCAAATATTGTATGTACTTTAGGCTTAATATTGATTATCACTCAATAAATGAAGCATGAGCATTTTTACTTACAGCTATTTGGGCAGAGGCCACCACCCGAGATGCATTTTTGTTTTTGATGACCCTCTGGCCCCAGTCATCATTAATTTTTGCAGTTTTCAATAACCGCTTGCTTGGCAGTGTGGCAAAACAAGCACTGCAGGTTTTGCGGTTAGCCTGCTGACGGACCTGGCAGCTTGGGCAAGGCCTGAATTTTGGCTTTGTCATTCTGAAATGTACACCCATATAAAAAATATAAATATTAAAAATCATACAGGGATCCAAACACACATGAGTACAAGACAGAGCTAGTCAATCTATTAGCATGTGTCATACAGCAGTAGGCTTTGCTTAACGTATCACTTTTCTAACATTATCAAAGGTAATATATTAGATCTGGAAGTTTGCAAGCTGGCAAATTATTTAAGTGCAGAAAAACTATGAAACATAAAGATGCCAAGCGAGCTGTTTGCTTTCCTGTAGTCATAAAACATCTTTGAATACCGGCATTCCTCACAAAACTTAAGTTTGATTTACTTAGACTTCATGCAAACAGCAATATTATCTTATAGGTTGGCCTATATTGTGCAGACTCCTGCAAATTTAATATGGTGCAATAATCAGGTATTATATGCGAGTCTCTATCCATTAAATTGGTATATTGTGCACTTAAAACAACACCAACAAATTAATCTATATTCTTTGATCCCGACCTTTACACTTTCAGTTGATTAAAGTGACTGAAGAAGAGGCAGCAACCCAGTTCCTCCGTCCCTCTAAAAAACAACCACCACTCAGATGGTAGGGGAGAGAGTCAGGGATGGAGAGAGAGTGAGAGATAGAGATAGAGTGTGAGAGAGAGAGAGAGAGAGAGAAATAACAAGACAATAAAAAAATACAAATAAGACAATAAACAAGACAAATGTGGCTCTTAGAAGTGCCTAATGTAATGAGGTGCTGTTTTTTTTTAAAGGACAGGGATTAAGGAATCTGCAGAAAAAGAGAAGAACAAATCAAAAAAATAGTAGATCACCAAACTACATATTATAATGGATGGATAAACAAACAGGAATAACACACACACACACACACACACAGAGAGAGAGAGATACGGTATATATATATTTATATATCGCAATAATCCATTAATAAGCATTTATACGTTCAAAATAAATTTATTAATAGATTGTATACACACACACACACCATGTTTTTTTAATATATATATATATATATATATATATATATATATATATATATATATATATATATATATATATATATATATATTCGTAATTGTATTAATTTTGGACGTTTAAATGCCTATTCATTTCTCTTGCTTATTAGACTGTTGTAAGCGACTTACCGTGGTGGAATCGCGCTGGGCAATGGTTTCTGTGATGGTCGCGCACAGTGACGCGCTGCACAAAATTGCGCCAAAATATAAATTATAATGAAAAAGTACAGTCTTAATATTTTATATCCTCGCTCAAAATTTTAAAGAGGTCAGCAGAAATGTCTAAGGAAACATGGGTATATGTTAGCAATTACATTTTAACACATCACGCCCCAGAATGCATCCATCTCTTTGCCAAAGGATATGTCCATATTAAGTAATATAAACATTTCCGCAGCAGGCTATTTATAACAACTTCATAATTAGTATTGAGATGAAAGGTCTATAAAAGTATGCTATTGGTATTTTTTTGTTGTTGAGGTGTTATTTTTATTTATTTATTTTTGGTCGCAAAAAAAACAAAAAACAAAAACAAAGCAGGCTCACTATACACTATAAGCCATTGCAAATATACCATCGACAATTAAAAATATCCCACTTAAATTAAGGCATGTTTAAGCCTACAGCAAATATGCAGTCCTGCAATTATGCCATTTTAATGTAGCCCAAAATTATATTAAAAAAGAAAAAAGGCGTGATTCCGATTTAGAACAGGGTTTCTGCTCCAATAAAATATATGGTCACTTCACCAATTAATGATTGTAACAGTATTTGCGCAGCATGCTACTGAAAAATACATTAACATAATATTAGCAGCATTAAAATTAATCGCCTGAAACCATACTTTCCAGCGCAGAAAAACCGCTAGATGGATAAGCCAGGTTCGTCAAAATCCAAAGATGAGGGATTTGCATTCAAATATCGGACGACCCTCCTCTACGTTGTCAAGTGACGAATAGGGGGTACCCTCAACGTTGCTTATGGACGTGAGGGGGAAATGACCAAACGGCAGTATGTGACGAATAGGGGTGAGACTGTGTTGGTAAATATAAATACACATATGTACATTTATATATTTAAGAAATATTTATGTTTACATACATATTAATATGACTTATATAAAATATAAATATATTTTAGATACATTGTGTCTCTCTCTCTCTCTCTCTCTCTCTCTCTCTCTCTCTCTCTCTCTCTCTCTATATATATATATATATATATATATATATATATATATATAAACTTGCACACACACATTTTATGTAAACACAAACTTTTATTTTGGATGTGATTAATCTTGATTAATCGATTTGACAACTAAATACATACTATAACACTTTATATAACACACAAAACATTTTAGACTAAGCACAACAAAATTATATATATAATACTTCACATGACGGAATCAAAAATTTAGTACATAATACAAATAATTGAATCTGCCATCAATATTATGAATCTGTTGATGTCCAAATAATGCAACTGACTACATTGCTCTTGACTCATGCTGAGCATTGTGATGACTATTTTAAAGAAAAGACTTCCTTCTTTAACTGCAAAGTGTGGCTTCAGTTGCTCATCTCTGGAACAACCTTCCAGAGAGCAAAAGATGTGCTGAAAACATTAATAGTTTTAAATCTAAATAAAAACATATCTTTTTTTAGTCTGGCCTTCCTTTAAATACTTATAAAACCTATGTTTATTTCATGTGTTTTGTTTTGCCTCATTTTTAATGATTTATTTTATATTTTAATCTTTATAAACTTTATTCTTAGTTGAGTATTTTAATTGGTCTATTTCATTTTGTTTTAATTTGTATTAATTGCTGTATCATTTTGGTTCTCTAATGTCTGTAAAGCACTTTGAATTGCATTAACTTAGAAAAGCCCTATATAAACAAAAATTGCTTGCTTGCTTTCTATATTTAGCATGAATATTTCTCCCATTCATAAGTGTAACATGTGGACCATCTCCTCCCCTCTTAACATCTCTGCTCCAGTGTAGCGTACTGTATTTCCCCCAATGCTTCAGTTCTTCAGCATTACTTAAATCAGTGGAGAGTTCCTCCTCTTTTCATGGTTCACAAGCCAAAGCTGCCCCGGTCAGAACCTCCTCAGTACCACCACTGGGTCGACGCGAGCAGAGCGCGGGGTGAGATCGAGGGGGCACGCAAGGTGCCACAGAGGTGGAGATGACTAATATAGCAGAAACACCATCTCAAGAGCTCAAAGCCAGATCAGCTTTGCAACCGCAAAACCATTTTAATATATTCCCAGCGCTACTTGTGAATATTAATTAAAAAACATTAATTATTAATTTTGCCCCTGGCATGGCAAGGTATACTCATTTTAATTATTGTACCATACTCCCCTACAATTAAAACATAACTGATGTCCATATATATTGACAGATGCTGTGATCGCTTTTCTTGCTGGTGTCAACACAGGCAGTGCAAAGATTCTGTCATCCTCTTTGGTCCATTTACTCAGTGCCGCTTGTCAGATCCGTCCCACCATATGTGACATAAAGAGACATATATGGCCTAGATGACAGTAATACAAAGGATGTGCGTGCTGTACCTTTGAATCCTAGTAATAGAAAGACAGACACTATAAACTGAACACTGTGTTTGTTGTTACAAACCTAAGACTTTATTGCTTCTGTGGCACACGAATAATACTGAATGAATTCAGTCTATTTTATGTAAAATTAAGAAAATTAATCATGGATATCGGGGGGAAAAAGACAACACATACTTTGGGTAAGTGTTCAGAAACTATAAGGCTTTTTAAAGGTCCCCTTCTTTGTGATTCCATGTTTTAAACTTTAGTTAGTGTGTAATGTTGTTGTTAGAGTATAAATAATATCTGTAAAATTCTAAAGCTCAAAGTTCAATGCCAAACGAGATATTTGATTTAACAGAATTTGCCTACAAAAAACGACCCGTTTGGACTACAGCCCTCTAGTTCCTGCAGTAATAACGTCACTAAAACAGTTTTTTTGACTAACCACCGCCCACATGAATTCACAAACGGGCGTGGCCTTGTTGTGCTCCGACGGAGAAGAAGGAAGAGCTGTTTTTTGTTTGTCGCCATGTTGTTGAAACGCTGTTTTTTCCATCTCTGAGTCCAATCATCTTTGTTTGGGCTTCCCAGGAACGCTGTACTTTGAGATTAATGGTTACAATTTATGTTTAACTCGGTTCCCGAAAATTATAATGCATATGTAAAACTATGTGCAACTCATTTTGCTGAGGACAGCTTGCTGAGGACAACTTTCTCAATCTCAATCAGTTTAATGCCGGATTTGCACAAAGATTATTCTTGAAAGATGGAGCAGTTCCCTCTTTGTCTGGAGAAGGCGTTGTTTATGGACCACAACCGGTAAGTGTATTTTATTATTTAAGTTGGTGGGTTTAACAGTTTCTGTAACTTATTACACAAAGGGCAACGCTGTTTAGCTTTGTTAACTAGATGTTAGGGCTGTGCAAAAAAACGAATGCGGTTTTCATGCGCATCTCGTCAGTAAAAACGCTCCTCCTGTGACTATAAATACATCTCCAGCACGTTCGTTCTAGCCCAATCACGTTACCAGGAGGGCAGCCTGCTCTCAGCTGCTGTCGAATCACAGCACAGGAACCGCTCGCCCAATCAGAACCCGTTACGTATTTCTGAAGGAGAGGCTTCATAGAACAAGGAAGTCATCAGCCCATTTTTATGACAGTGAAAACAGCAGTAAACAAATAGGTGAATTGTGTGAAAAAGAATGTGTTTTTTTTTACACGCGAAACATGAACACAAGTTATATTGCTCATTGTAAACACAATCAAAGCTTCAAAAAAGCGGGACCTTTAAAGTTTAAAAAGCTTCAGTCCACAGCATTCATTGTAACTGCACTGATACATTATGCAAGGTCTGTCTCTTTTTGTGGGTCACTGTGATTTTGCCAAGTAAGACATGTTCCTGGATCAACATCTTTTGTTGATCCTGGATCAACATTACTGTCCAAAAATATAGACCTAACCCAAATCCTACCCCTAAACCTAACCCTACCCATAATGTATTCCTAAAATCAGCGGGAAATGATAACTGAATGACAATGGTGTAGAAGCACCTAACCCTGATTATTAGCCTAAAACGGAAATTTCTTGACAACATATCCCTTGATTCTGTGTGTTTCCCTTTCTCTCCATCTAACCTGCTTCCCCCTCCTTCCCTTCCTCTTCCTCTCTCTCTTTCTGCTTGGGGAGGTGGCAGATGGATGTGTGAGAAGCAAGAAATCTGCTTCTGTCCGTGTCAGTTCTGCTCTACAGAGCACTGATAACTGAATAATAATCCCTCTCTCTCACTCTCGTTCCTCTGCACCACCCTCTTTCTCTTTCTATTCTCATTCCCTTCTCGTCATCTGAACACCCTTTGTCTTTTACTGTTTATCACATCTCACTAGTTCATATTAAACGTTCTCTATGAGCTTTCAACATACACTGTGTTAAAGAGATCCTGTCATCACTTCCTCTCACAGAGGCTCATGCTGACCAGCAGGAGCACATCACAGAACAGCTGCAAATGAGCTGTACAAACAAGCATCAAGCTGCTATTTTCTCATAGAAGTGATCATTCCTTTATCAAAGATTAGCAGTGATATATATATATATATATATATATAACAATCTATATATACCCCTTTTTTCTCTCATTAGGCTGTAATGATAAAATTCATATGACATATAGAGTTAGATTTTATCACTTCTCAATATGAAATTTGAATCCAGCATCAAATCTCATTTTCTAAGTATAAATGCAAATCCATTTGCCTAATATGGAACTGATTGGCATGATGGCTTATGGGAAACAGTATGATAATATCTATTATGACATTAGATCCTTCTTCTGCAAGGAAGAGTCAAGCACACAAGATGAGAGTTGATGGCATATGCACATCAAAAATGATGAAAGAAATGGAAAAAGAAGAATCTTCAGAAGCCATTTAAATGGAGCAGGCAAAAGATTTTATCGTTTAATATTGCATGCGCACTGGGTTTTTGTGCAATTGACCAACATGACATTCCTAAGTGTATAAATGGGTAGCTTTATGATGATAAGATCACTGGCTAATAAGATATTTATGTGACACGCTCACTGACGGATCCATCTCCACACTGCCTTCTTCACGCTTCAGCAATCCAGTGAGGATCAAACGCAGATTCAAAAAATGGGCTCGTTAAATGGAGAGGAAATTTAATAAATTAGTATTTCTGCTCTCCAACTCATGTGGAGGAAATCAAACATTTTGTGATTGATAGAGCCACAATTTTGGATACTCAAGATAATTCCATTTTATTTCTTTTTATTTTTTTACATTCATTCTAAAACATGATTTAAGATCCAAAATATGCCATCTCAGCAGCATTTATTAAGAACGATAAGTCATCCTAAAACATGATTTAAGATCCAAAATCTGCTATCTCAGCAGCATTTAAATTGTGGACAGTGTGTGGGGTTTGAGAGATAAATCTGATATGTTCTAAGTTGTTGGTGTTTATACAGGACATTTAAGGGGGACATGGCTCTCTGGGCTCACATGTTAGAAGTGTTGTATTTATTGTTTTATAGGGTTTTCTCTGTTGAGCCTCTGTTAATCTGCCCTGTCATGTCTAATTCCACGGCTCCTCTAGACATGTTGTGTGTTTACAGCACTCATACGCTCGCTGTCATGGTGAGCATAACCCATGGTAATTAGCCTAATGGTGCTAATGAGGGAGCTGACATGAAAAAGCCAGTGTTAGGACAGCATCTGATCGACAGCATACAGATTTACACACACTGACACACTTATACAGTATGCACACACACACAATGCTACTAATTGCAGCATGGAAAGTTAGAAAGCTGCCTCATCAAAACAATGAGTTTTAATTACATATAAAAACAAGTATTTAATAAAAAATAAAAATACATCTAACTTGTCGAGCTGAAGTATTCCATGTGAACACTTGGTAACATACAGTAAGTAAGGGAAAATAGATTCACTGTTAACTTTCACAGTTGTTATATTCATTTCTAATTTTTAGCTTATTGATAGATAATAAGGTAGTTGTGACATTTAGGTATGGAGTGGATTAAAGGATCTAGAGTATGGTCATGCAGAATAAGGCACCAAAATGTGCTTTGAGTACTAATAAACAGGCAATATGCTAGCAACTAGTTAATAGTGAGAACTTTTCCTAAAAATAAAGTGTTATATTTAAAATACAGATTTCACAACATGAAAGTGTGAACAGTGGTTGAACATTGTGTATCTTGAGTGTGTAGACTCCAGCACATCTCAGTGCACTGTTTGAGCACCATCTGTGTGCAGTGAGCTCTGTGTTCACAGTAGCATACACACTCAAAGAGCGTGAAGTTGCTGTGCACAATAAAAACCATAACACAAAGAGTGAGTGTTTGAGTGGATGAGGAACCAGAGTGGTGCACACACGACACAAGCCATACCCTCAAGTCCATCTGTCACCATGCATGGATATCACAGCAAACCTGCTTTGAAACCCCTCCCTCTCTTCCTCTCTCCCTTCATGTCTCTCTATCACTATCTCACTCTCCCTCCACCTATTGTTCCCTTTTCTAGATCTCAAGGGAGACTGTGTGTACTCTATATTTATTATCCAGGGTGGCACAGTTGATAGATTGTACACCTGCACAATTACAAGGGCATAACATTACCTTTGCCAAGCTGATAAAAAAAAACACACTCTCTATCCTCTTGCTCCTGCTCTGCAGAAAGGGTGATATTATATTATGAACAGTGTTGGGCAAGCTACTTGGAAAATGTAGTGAGCTAAGCTACCAGTTACTCTACAGTAAATGAAGCTTCACTACACTGAAGCTAACCCCCTGGGAAATGTAGCAAGCTAAGCTACATCAACAGTAGCTTGCTACATCTAAGCTACTTTTAAAATTACATTTTTATGTTGAACACGTTTTATTACAAGTCAATGCTATCCCAGTGCTTAAAACTGTCAGTCAAACAGACAGACAGGTGTAATTGTTTAGTTTAATAGTTTTTTGTGTTCCTTATCAATTTGGCAACAAAAACAATCAAAATACATGTAGTTAACAATGTGCGCACAAGTAAGTGTATGCACCTGTTGCATGGGCATGCTTAATATACTGTAGGACTTTGCATAACAAAATGTAAGACCTCCAAACAGTACAAAAAAAAAAAAAAAAAATGGCCAGGCTGGCCCTTATGAAACAAATATATATTGCAGTATATTGGAAAATATCATGTAATATATTAGGCATATATTCTTATATATATTTATTTTTTTCCAATATATTGCAATATATTGAAAGCGGCAATCATTTGTATATTTTGCAATATATTATATAATATATGTGTCATCAATATATTATTAAATGTATTCAAATATATATAATATTAGAAATAAAAAGGAAAATAATATATTACAATATATCACAATATATTTTAAGAAATATATTGGTAAATATATTTTCCTTTCGTAAGGGGGACCCTGATAATTTTTATAAGCAGCATCTGAAAACATATTTTCTCTCTGTTATCTCGGTCAGTGTCATGTACTTGTTGAGGTACGGCCACGGCGACTCACTCCTCGGGATTAACTGTTCTCCGACCTCATCCTATGCCATCATTTCATCAAATAATTTTTTGCGTGACTGGCCAAGGAGTGGTACCATCCGGAGCAGAAGGTGGCGGTAATGCATCATAAAGATGGTTGGTTGCTATCCACCGTAAACACAAACAAGATGAAGTAGCGCCGTCATGTCACTACTGATCCAGGATCAGCGATCTTAGCAGTTGTATTTCCCGATTTGAGTTTGAGCTTCAGAAATGATTGCGAAAATGTAGCTTGTGTGGAAGCTACCGCACTACTTGGTAAAAAAGGGTTTCGCTACTGAAAAGCTATTTGATTCAGAAAGTAGCGAAGCTACGACCAAGCTACTGAGAAATGTAGTTAAACTAGTAGCTTCGCTGCTTGTAGCGACGCTACTGCCCAACACTGATTATGAAGACATTTCCTATTCTGTACAGTAAGTAAATTCCAGACCTATTAACAACGAGTCTCTATAACTTAACAATCCTCACAACAGAAAATATTTCCCCACTCTACAATAGAGGGCATTTTTTACAAAACATAATGGCCTCTTTTATTTCAAACCACAATTTTGAATCCATTAGCAACAATGCTCGGTGGCAACAAAGAAGAGAGTACGGGACAGACCACCCGAGGTAAAGTATAAAAGGTGTAAAGAAAGTCTTTCGTAACATTCGTAATGTTCCCAAATGCATGGGAAAGTAGCGAAACGGCTACGAGTGTATAAGCACATCACAGAACATTGACATGGGCACAGAGCATCATATTAAAGGTGTTTCTCTGTGGCCTAATGTTAAAGCAGCCAAAGTTGGAGAATTTATCTTTATTCTGCTGAGATTTGTGAAAGGCGAGATTGAGAGAAGGCCGATGATGCAGGGTGTTCTGAGGCGGAGATCTTGAAGCGTGATGTTGAGGTATGTTCCCGCTTGGGCAGGGGAGGCATCGACATATAAAATGGTTGTAAATTTGCATTAGGCTCAATCCATCATAGGTGAGAGGGAGAGAGAGTGGGGACAGCGAGCGAGGAGCTGTGTTGTACGCTGTGGAGCAGGCAGCATCTGACAGATTCCTCTTTAAGTGACTGTGAATGCAACAATTCCACAAATAATTTGTCAAGCATTGCCACTGAACTATAGCTCTGGACCCTCTTCCCCCCTCTCTCTCTCTCTTTCTCAACACCAAGGCTATAGAGTTAGAAACCTTTATGGGACAACTCCTAATAAAGGAAAATAAAATAATATTTTTTTTTTTTTTGGGGGGGGGGGGGGTTGGTACAGGTAAAGAGATAATATATTCTAACAAAATATGTCAAAAACTAAAATAAAATAATTACTATTATTAATAGCCCATTTAATATACAATTAAAATGTAAAGCAACATAAATAAATATTAAATGATCATTAACCGTGGGTTTTAAGTTGTCATGCGATGGGTTGTATTATTTTTTTTATTTTTTATATATTTTTATTTATTTATTTTTTTTGGTAATAAAATAGCCGATTGTATAACAAAATGCTGAAACAGACCTTCAAAGTATCACAGACCCATATGAACATTCAGATCTGTTAAACAGTGAGTGAGCTGTAATCTCTTGGATGGAGATGCAGACTTGGTGAGCTGTAACGAAAGCATATGGTTTGTAAACTACATAATGACAATCAGACCCAAATTAGGAGAGCAAATGAGCTGTTTGGGCTGATGGTCAGCAGAAACTTGGCAGCACTTGATTGCATTTTTGTATTTATGAGCTAATTTCACTGGGCACTTGTGTTTATTGTATACCAATACAGCATGTCTTTCAGTCATGGTGTGGTTTTACTTGGAGGCCTTTCAGGGTTTGGCTTGTTTATTTGTAAATTAACATGCAGGAGAGACAGACATCATTTGATAAATTGAAGACCTTTGTTTTGTTCTACACAGTTTTGCAGAAGGAAAAAAAAAATGATTAAGAAGCCAAATCAAGTAAACTGACATGGAAACAGTGCAGTCATTCGTATGACCAACAGAGGAGTCTCATGCGAGACTGCTACAAATGTGTAAAGGGTGTTCCCCAAATAATTTTAAGGATCAGAATCAAATGGCTTATTGCATTCATTTAATGGTGGCACTAATATATATATATATATATATATATATATATATACATATATATATATATATATATATATATATATATATATATATATATATTAGGGGTGTAACGGTTCACAAAATTCACGGTTCGGTTCGATACGATACACTGATGTCACGGTTCGGTTCGGTTCGATACGTTTTAGATACAGCAAAATGTAAAAACATCTCAACTTTTCAGAATGCCGCAAGCGCACCGCGGGTCATGTGACAAGAACTAACCAATCAGCTTCATCCTTTCCCGTAACAACGTTGAGAGCTCAGCCAAGATGAAGGATCAGCTGATCATAGTTGTATATGGATTGCAATTTTGAAATAAATTTAGTAGCAGAGCTACTGCAAGTGATTTTTAGAGCTGCAAATCCATTTATCCTTCGCTGAAATTTCCGCGACTCATGGAGAGAGCACGTCATTGTTGCTTAGCAAAGACAGACGCCTCATGAGCGCTTCTGCCCAAGCGCTTTGGAAAGGAGGAGAAAGACGCGCTTAGCGTTTTCCATGCGTTTTTAGGCACGATATGTGAACGGCCCCTAAGGCGCTCGCTCACTCAGCACGCGCTGAAGGCTCGTTGCAAAATGTCGAATGCCTTTAACAGACCAGAAATATAAGATCCTAAAATAACCAACAGGTCTGGTGTTTGGGTTGGATTCCCTGTAAGCTATAGTTTCTAAATGCTGCAGGGATAGTTTGCTGCGTGCATGTTTCTCCTTTTTTTCGTCTTTTCCCAGATAGTACTGACGCATATATCCCAGATATTCCCGCTGGTGTTTTTTTTATTTTATTTTTTTATTCCCGCTGGTGTACCCTGTCATGTTGCAGATGCGACATACCGTTGTTTTTTTATCCACCACTCTCTTGCCATCACCATTATAGCTTAAAGGGAATCCAAAGTGCACCCAAACAACACCAGACCTGTTGGTTATTGGAGGATCTTCTCATTTCTAGTCTGTTAAACGCATTGGCTATTTTGCAACGAGCCTTCAGCGTGTACTGAGTGAGCGAGCGCCTGCTGAGTAGCCTAACATAAACATATAAGATGGTGTTTTTTTCTTCTTCGGGAGTGTCAGGGGCGTTGCCTGTTACGTTGTTTGGGTTATTGGGCTACCTTGTTGAACGCATATCATTATATTTCTCTCTCTCTCTTTTTTTTTTTTTTTCAAATATAATTAATTACTCCAACGAACCGTTCGGTATACATAATGCGTACCGCGTACCGAACCGAAAGCGTCGTACCGAACGGTTCAATACGAATACGCGTATCGTTACACCCCTAATATATATATATATATATATATATATATATCTGTGATGAGTGGGGCGGGGCCGAGAGCCGTGGGAACGAGCGTGGCCGGTGGAGTGATTGGAAATGAGCGACACCTGCTCGACCCACCGGTCTTTAGTCCCACGGAGGAGATGGAAGGATATAAAACTGGAGTGACGACAGTGAAGGACGAGAGAGGACCAGGCCTGGGTTTTAGTTGTGTTTGGTTTTTATCTATTTTGTCTTTATTTTGTCATTAAAGTTTGGACATCGTTAAATGAAATGAAATGAAATGAAATGAAATGAAATGAAATGAAATGAAATTAAATTAAATATATAATCTACTATAACATTATTGTAGGCTACTTTCACACAGATGAAGAATACTATTGTCATGAATATGATTGCTAAATACAGAATAAAAAAAAAAAAAAAAAAATGTTTGGCTTTCTCTCAAACTGACCTTAAGGCAACTAATGAGCATTTATAAAGAAACAAATACAAATTGGATGTAAACATTACTGTACAGATAGCACTGAAATTCACTAGACATTTTCTGAAACCTGAAGTATGTTTTGTCAGACGGGGCCTAATATCATATGTATCCAGGAGAAAGAAAATGCTTGATATTGTAGTATTCACACAATAATGACCCCAGAGCTATCCATCAGTGTTATTTATCAAAAACAGGCTGTGAGCAGGGTGAAGGATGTCTCTTATCTTTTCCTGTCAGCAGGGACATTATTCATGGGAAAGTTTGGCTCCAGTCTAGGCGAAGGGGGTCCTTGTTGTCATTTTAAATTGCTAATCAATCACCAGATCAGGTGCTTCTGTTGACCAGATTACATAGAGGGGTGCCACGAACACGCAGGGCCATTTGCAGAGGGTTTGGCCCATGCAGATGAGGCCGATTGAGCAGTTTAACATTGTTGATCACACAGTGAGGGATGTGATGGGGGGGGGAAGAGAGAGAGGGAGGGAAAGAGCCTTAAGCAATAACTTCTGAGAGGGCAAACCAAAAAAAAAAAAAAAAAAAATGCTCATTCATCATTATTGTCATGGGCTTTCCCAAATGATAACAATTTGTCTTCATCCTATTTTTAAACAATGAGACACAACAGCCATTTGGCCGGATGGGATGGCAGCCCACCATTGCAATATGTTACCTTTCCTTTGATGTCCGTTTGTGTGTATAATTTCATTATTTTGCATGTTTCAATGTCATTGCATTCAGCTCTATTTGTCGCTTTCCGACGTTAAGTGCTAAAAGCTACATTTTCTTACAGAATGCTAATATCATTGAAATTGTATCCCGAATTACTTTACCTGAAATTAAGTTGAATATCTGACCCAGAAAGTCATAAAGAACAGGATCTTTTTCAGATAAACAGATTCAGTGGGGCAGATAGAATGGGACTTCTGGAAAGCAGGTGGCCAATTCGTGTGGGTCCTTCTAATGGGAAAGAGGAGGTCAAAGTTGTGACTGAGAGGGATGAAGACAAATGATACTGAGAGAAAATGTATAGAAGTGGTATAATTGACATCTAACGTGTGTGCTGACCCTCTGACTCCTGGGGTTACCACAGGCCACCAAATTAAAGGCTGGCATTAGTTTATCCAATGTTTATCCAATGGGGAGATTCAGATTGAGCCAGCAGTTTGAGAAAAACGAAAATCCATTGTAAGAGTAGTTGAAGTTGAAATTTATAATTTGCATTAAAGATTGTAAAGCCTTCATGTGTTGTTTTATTATTATTATTATTAATATTATTATTATTTTTTTATGATAAAGCTGCTAATTTACACTGTTCTGAATTAGAGCCTTGCAAATACAGTTAACTATAACTGGTTCACTGAAAGTTATAGAGACTATTCAAAGTCATGGCTGTCTAAAGCTGCTTTCTTATTCCTCAAGTCAATTCACTGCTCTATCATGTAACATTCAGACGACACTTGAGTCACACACATTCATGAAAATAAAGATCAGAACAGGATGTGATTTGGTTATACTGGATTTGTCATTTTAAATGTTAAGTTTCTGTGAATTGATATATCGATGTACACTTGTTCCATTTGTCATTTGACACCCTCTTGCACTGAACAAGTACACTCCTTTCCATTTTTGGATAATGTGACTCTGGCTCTGTTAAATCTTGACTGTTTAATGCAAACATTTCCCTAGCTTCATCTTTGAAAATGTCTCTAAACACTGTTTAAAAACCGATTACTGCATAAATGCCACTGTAAGGCCTTCTTTAATCACCTCTCCTGTTCAATTCCACCAAGTCACCACCTCCAATTGCAGAGGACACATCACCATTAAATGCGTAAGCCATCGGTATATATGATTCACATTTCAAATGTCTCATTTTCCTGTCAGTCTCTCACTCCGGCTGCTGATTTTCTTAAAGATGTCATCACATTCTTATGCCAAAATGTGTGTTTGTTCATGATGGTAAATTATGTGACTGAAAGCAGATAGAGAGAGGAAGTTCTCTCGCACAGAGGTCAGTCTCTGACTCGCCCCGATGCAATTAAACAAATGCAGACATGCAGATGAAGTGCCAGTAAAAGTGCCCTTTAGACCTCACTCAGAGAGAAAATAAAGAGAGGGAAAAAACTTTTAAGTGAGGAGCTAATGTCATTCACGTCTGTTTTTGCATTTGCATTAGGAGCAGCATTAGTTCTTGATTACACTAACTGAACAAGAGATTTCAGCTCATCATTACAGATAACAAGGGCTTTCTGTTGATGCCATCTGAATCAACACCCAGTTTGTATTTTACCCATTATATTATTTAAACTGTCAGTGATTCATAAAATAAGTCTTACAAAACAAAATAGAATTGTGCTTTTCCAAATTCACTTATTCATCGTTTCCTCAAAAAAAAAAAAAAAAAAAAAAAAAAAAACTGAAGGCCAGGTGTCATCAATGAGCAGCAGATCCATCCCTCTCAAGTGTGTGGGTGCCATGTGATAGACCCCTCCACTCCCACTACCCAGCATGCCTTGCTGTATTGGCTAACTCTGAGTGATAATTTATCATGTACCTACTGTGTTTCTCTATTCCAGAGATGAGCAAGGAGCTCTTAAGACACCATTGATTTTTATTTGATTAAATGTCCGCTCATTCGCAGCAAATTAGCGTGAGTTTAATCAAATCAAAATCAATAACTACTTAATAAAACAGGCCCCATTTACGGTTGAAGTCAGACTTTCGATGGTTTAAAAAACAGGCTGGATGTAGTTAGGATGTGTGAATATGTTTCAATGTAAAGCAAAACACTGAATTGTATTATTAATTACGTTAAGCTGAATTGGCAGCCCTTGTCTTTGAGCGTAAAGCTGGTACAACACAAAATAACTTTGACTTGTTTCTCCAAAAACAATTAAAAAATAATAATAATCTAGGTTACAGTGGGGCAATACAATGGAAATTAATGGAAATAGGGGTGCACAATAGTTAAAATGTTAATCATAATTATTTTGCTCAAAATAAAAAATAAAATAATAATAATGGCAATTTTTAAATATGGTTATTGTTAATATATATATATATATATATATATATATATATATATATATATATATATATATATATATATATATATATATGGAGTTAAGTGAGGTTAACTAAAGTTCGGGAGCAGGGCCACGCCTCAAACAATCACCTGACTTCCAAACCTCCATATATACCGGGCCACCTCATACAGCTCTGCTAGTCTCGTTCTCTCGAACCCACCCTTCCCTCCGTTTCTCATCCATTCAGCCAACCTTATCCCACATTATATTTCTATCAAGTTGTATCAGGGGGTCCTCATTGTCTGGCCTAAATATACGCTAGAGGTACCCCCACCCTGAGTCTCCCTGAGCCATCAATTCAAGATTCCCTGATCAACCTGACCATCATCCCATTCCCTCGACCCCTTCATCCTCCTTCTACTCTTCCCCAGTTGCATAACTGGTTTGTGGCGTGGTCCTAGCTAGTGAAATCTCTTGAAGCTCATCAAGAGAATGCCAAGAGTGTGCAAAGCAGTAATCAAAGCAAAAGGTGGCTGCTTTGAAGAACGTACAATATGACATATTTTCAGTTGTTTCACCCTTTTTTGTTATGTATATAATTCCATACATAATTCCACATGTGTTAATTCATAGTTTTGATGCCTTCAGTGTGACTCTACAATTTTCATAGTCATGAAAATAAAAATAACTCTTTGAATGAGAGGGTGTGTCCAAACTTTTGGTATGTACTATATATAGTACTATATATGTACTATATATATATATATTTTCGCATGGTTTGCTCACAGATTTATCCGAGATTTAAAAGACATGTGAAAGAAAACAGATTGGCTGTATTAAACTTCTTATTAAAGAAATCATGATTATTATTAAAATATGATTTGTGCAGCCCTAAATGGAACCATTCCATAAATGTCAAACATATATTCAACATGTAAGTAATACGTGCATTAAAAATTTTAGTGTGAAAAAAGCCCTTATTAACCTTTTACTGTGAAGTAATTTCAATTTTATTTATTTTTTATTTTTTATTTTATTTTATTTTTTTATGTATAGTTTCTTAAGTTATAACAGAAAAACAGATATGAAAATATGCTTTAAAGACTACTTTTAAAATCTCCAATAATTTTCCCCTTTGACATCCATTATAAATGCCCCATACAAACGAGCCAATGTAATTTCTGTGGATGGTTGACCATTTAAACAAATGTACTGAACAAATTGTACTGAACTTGTATTGAACCCTGAATATGCCTTTAATAATAAACACCAATGGAATTGTTGCAGTAGTGTGCTGTTGCAGCATTCATGCTGCACTGATCTAATTCACAGGTGGACCACCTCTAAAAAAGTTTGTGTTTGACAGGCCTTTCTCATCCTAAACCCCCTCGACTATCATTCATTTTTATTGGCCATCTGCAAGAAGGCCTCTTTGAAAATAAAACATTACTGCTGACAAGTTGAACAAACTTGAAAATCGCCAGTTTTCTCTTTGGAGGAGATGCTCTGAAGCATCTTGCTGCTGTGTTTTTCATGCACAGTTTTGTACTTCTTTAAGTGTTTTTGACCGTATTTGATCTGTGTTACTTCCCCTGCTGTACCCCTTCAGAACACACAACTTCAAGTCCCTTTGGTAAATGTACAAATAAATGTGTGAGTGTTGAGCACAGAGTCAAGGATCAGTGCATCAAAAGCCCCTGATAGGCCCTTGCAGTTCCTCAGACAAAGCTGACCTAGATCTGAGAGGTCTTAAGTCAGGCTTTTCCCAGCCACTGTGCCTTCCCTCTGAACGGTGCCTGAGGGCAGGCTTGAAGGAGAGAGAGATCCACAACTCCTATGGGGCTCAAAGTAGTGTCTCTGTCTGAGTGAGGCCATTTATTAAGGGTTATGGGAGGAAACGCTCATGGACAATCATGCGGAGGTGTACTATTGGAATTTCTCAGTTAGATATCAGTAAAACAAATAATAATCCACTGATTTTCATTAACCAGAAAAAAAAAAAAAAAAAAAAAAAAAAACTAAATGTTCTGAAGAAGTACAGCAGGAGTATTTGTATAGATAAAAAAACACTTGTAGATATAAAAACTGTGAATGAAAAACACAGCAGTAAGATGCTTCAGAGTGTCTCCTCCAAAGAGAAAACTGGAGATTATGAAGCTTGTTCAACCTGTCAGTAGTAATGCTTCTTGCAAATGGCCAATATACATTAATGATATATAGGAGGTTAGTAAGCAGAAAGGCCTGTAAAACACTTTTTTAATATATTTTAGAAATAACTTAAGTAACTATTGTACTATTATATACCATGTTATACTGTTTTACTTTACATCATAACCATATGAAACCACAAACAGTGCATTTATAAGATACCATAGGTAAAAAAGTTTTCAACTAGAAGTAAAGAAAGAAAGAAAGAAAGAAAGAAAGAAAGAAAGAAAGAAAAATAAATTATTACATGTCACTGATCCATTTGTTCACTGTGCAAAAATGTCTTCAAGAAGAATTCCATAAGAACTGAGAAATCAATATGAAAATTCAATTTGTATTGAAGCTAATCTGCCAAAATGACAGGTTGTGTAATGTGCCACTTTATGACGCAATAATGTGGCTAAACTCTGCCTTAGCATTAAAAGATCAATGACTGATACATCACTGCCTGTTTAGCCCCACCCACCGATTCGCACATGTAGTGTAAATAACGAGAGAGGCAAACACAAGTCTATGAAGAAACCAAACGATAAATATGCTCTGAAAACAACAAAACGCTGTGCAGTTCCAATCTCTAATAATAATAATAATAATATTAATAATAATAATAGTTACATTGTCTTCCTTTATATTGCAACATTAGGATGAAGTTTCAGTTGTTTCAGAACGAACGTCATCTTTGTTCTCTTCATTTCACCTTGGATTCATTTACAAACAAGGCACAATTGGACACAGGATTTTCAGAAAGACAGAAACTAAAAGACGATGTTGTGCTGATTATTTTGGATCTGACAGTAATGTCACACCACAGAAGTGTGAGAAACTGTTTATGTTGTTGGTCTTGTATGGTTTTAAGTTTTTTTAAGGTTTTATTTTATTTTATTTTTTGGTATACTATCCAGATTGTTTGATATGTACTGAGTATTAAAACAGGACAGAAAATAGCCTATTACTAAAATTATTTGATAATTAATAATTAATACTAAATTATTTGATAGGTAGATTATTAACAGTTTTTTGTTGTAAACATTTTGATAACAAGTTGACCTCAGAGAACAGTGCAAAATAATAAAAAAGGCAGTTCATGACCCTTTTAATTAATAATAATTACAAAAAAATCTGAGATCACTCAGTCAGCGCTTCTCTCATCTAATTTCCCCTGTTGAAGAAGTTACTCACATATAGCCCTTTTAGCTCTGTACAGCTCCACCTATCTCTTCCAATACACTATCAAGTCAAGTTAACCACTCATAACCCCTTTATTTTATTTCCTAGTGGCTAGAAAACACAATTTATCTTAATCCCTGCTGTTTTAACAAAGGCTGTCTCCAAAATAATGAATGTTCAATGTAATTAATTAAAGGCACACTCCAGCAACTTAACCTCTCAAAACAGAAGAAGCTTTTATCGATATCACAATCGACAGCCGACATAATGCTTTGTAATTTAATTTCCAATGGTGGGTTTTGTTATTACAGTGTTGTCTCTTATCTATTTTTATCACACCGTGTTAGCCATTTGTTGGCGGACACAGCATTTAATATCATTTAAATGAGCAGCACTAGCCTTTAATTTCAAAAGACAAGGCCATCTTTTTCATGTTGGCCTTGATTTTTTTTTTATTTTTTTTTTGCAAAATACAAAATAGACCTCGTTCCCTCTCATTCTCTCTCTCATTCTCCCTCCCTCTCCCTGGCTCAACTTGTCAGTCAAAACATGAAGCTGACACCCCTGCACAATTTGTTCAAAGCAGTTTTAGGTGAAGAGAAACGGAGATGGGAAGCCAACATGGATTTTTTTTCCCTCTCGCTACAAAAGCCAACCTCAATTTGCGTCAAACAGGGTTAAAAGACCTTGGGATTAAAGCAATAAAGTGGCTGCTGTCAGCCCTGAAACCCCCTCCATCGCTTAAGTGCCAAACTAGAGTTGTTCAATATCATCTCACATTAGATCATGTCATCTCGAGGTGACGGGCATGCATCACAAGTCCCGACAGGTCTGATTTCTGCTGAAGAATTCATCGCTGTCTAGCACAATCTAACCCGACTCTCCTCCGCGCCGATCTAAAATGGGAAATCCAATCTGATTGTGCCAGAGCAGCGTGAGAAATGTGAAATTCCCATCGGCAGATGAAAACAGAAAAATTGGGGGAAATAGAATGTGATGTGGGGCTAACAGAAGCGCCGGCCCGCTCACCTGCGTCTTTACACTACCCCTTCGAGACAGTGCTAATGGAGTGCTCATATACTCTGACTTTAGGAGGAGTAATACACTCGGACAGGGGGTAGGTGGGGTTGTTATCTCAAAACTGGAGTCTGAAAGGATGTTTATTTTGATCATTTTCCCACAAAATACCTGTCTTTCATCCTGCTCGTTCTCCAGTGGCGCACTTTTTTTTTTATTCACAAAGCAAGCGAGGCTATTCAGACAGCAGGAGTCTACGGACTGCCCGGCGGACAGATGAATGCCTCAGAATGAATAGAGAATGCCACAGACCGGCAGGAGAGTGACTGACAGCCGACAAGACCCCAGCTGGCTCACTGTCACTGGCAAATCCCCCTGCAAACACACACCAGTTTCCTTTACTCAATGGTTTCTAGGCCTTATCACTCAAGGTTCTGCTAATTCACTAGCCGAGGTTGGACTGATAAGGCCTGCTCCTTGCCGTCCGTTTTACTCAGGAAGGGAGATAGACAGGTCCCCAGGATAAACGCAGATTGTGCCCCCTTCCAACATGTGTCTGTCTCAATGACATGGCTGCCCGGCGGGTTACAATGCACAGTGCCTTTTGAATTAAGGGGCGTAAGCGATACACTGATAAGCTGACACTCTCAGCACCAGAGGAGAAGAAGAGAGACAGCAGACGAGCAAGAAAGGGCCCATTTCAACTGTAAGCAGTATATACACACAGATATACACAAATAAGGACTCATGCAGGCCCACTTTTCAGCAGGAAGTGGATCATGCCCAAAATATCAAGACTGTCAAATAACAAGTGCACGGTGGCATTTAGCAATGTCTGTAACTCTTCCCTGCTCTCATTGCCTGCTCGCTCTCTCGGCTCACACGCCAGCGCGCGATGAAATCCACCATCTCCCTAATGAGACAAGATGTCGCGAGTGATGGGCCGCGTCGCAGTGAGAAGCGTCGCGGATCTCAGAGTGTGAATATCCAGCTTGAAAGTAAATGGCAAAACACTTGCTGGATATATTCACCACTATATCAGTAAAAGACGACAGCTAAAGAGACCCAGACTCGTGTGTGTACGCACAAAATATCACCACATCTAGCTATTTTCAACAGACGTTGCATTTATTGTATTTAATGGAATTATTCAACCATCCAAACGATTCAGGTACACAGGAAGAGCTGAAGGAGTGATTATGATTATGGTACAATAATGAGGAAGAGGATCTTCAAAGCAACACACTAAAGCTAATCAACCGCAGTGGTAATCCTAACTATCAGCGGAGCACTTTTTAATTGTCGATTGCCCCTTTGAAATCCCCCTCAAATTGACATCCTACATGTTTCACACCTAATGCTTTTATTCTGATCTCTTTTTCTTTCTCATCCTCCGTGATATATATATATATATATATATATATATATATATATATATATATATATATATATATATATATATATATATATTCTTTCATTTCACACTGAACCCAAGTCGCTCAAGGAGTCATTTGAACGGCTTTGTTAAACACCTAATAATATTCCTCCACTCAGATACTGGATTGCCACTCAAATGACCTGCTGTTAATCTTAGAAGGAAGGTAAGAGAGTTGGAAAGAGAAGATCAATAGCTATAATAAACACATTTTTTTCAGATGCTATGTGTTTGACAATAGCTCTGGGCAATAGGAGTGTATTGTTTAAACAGTGTTATCTGAAGAGGCTGCTACAGATTCTACAGTCAGGGGCAGAGATCGTCTTCTCCTCTCTCTCTCCGGCTCCCTTACATTTACTTTTTATTGTTTAGGGAGGGCAGAGATCTCTCTCAAGGTCTTCCTATTTGTGATATGAATGAAAACGAGCAGAACAAAATAAGAGGGGAAGAATGCTTAAAAGCATCACATGTTGTTTGTCAAAGTAGTTTTATGTCTTTGAAAAAGGTCTTAAAGAGACAGAGAAAACAACTATCAAACAGAACTGAAATACCAACTGGATTATTATTATTATTATTATTATTATTATTATTATTTAATTTACATTAGAATAGCTGTTTACAGGAGTTAAGTAAATATTTCATAATATTATTGTTACTACTGTGTTTTTTTTTTTTTTTATCTAATAAATGCAGCCTTTGTGACCATAAGCAAATACATTCCTAAATCAATAAACAAATAATTGTTGCTGCTTATTATTGTTATTATCAAATTATAACAGACTAGGCCTAAAACAACGACATTATATGAAAATATGTTCGTATCAAAAATGGGAAATTGTATTGCAATGTTTAATGTTGGTTTAAAGACATTATTCTTAGCAATGGCACATGGAGCAAACTGTGTGTCACCTGCCACAATTGCCCTGATAAGAGTATGCACTCCCTCATCCACTATTGTCTTTGCACAAGCAGTACCAAAGATCTGTGGGCTGAACCATGAAAGGCTGCTTTACTTTGCTGCAATCCTGCTCTTTTGCTTATTACACAACGACCCTGAAATGACAAATGTGTGTGCTCTTATCACCAATGAATACAGATTCCTGCTGAGCAAAACAGAATATCTTGTAGTTGCACCCGGAGAGAGAGAATAGTGAGATAACAGGTGTTGTTCAATTACTCCAAAGCAGCATGCTGCAGTTTGCAGAAATGTTAACATGCTTTTAATTCATCACTGATAAAGCAAAACGTTACAGATTTAAGCCTGTCTTGTTTTAAACATGCATCAGTACTATTCACCTGCAACAGAAGTGTAGAGACAGACATGGAGACAAGCATGTAGAAAGCGAGGCCTGACCTGACCTGGCATAAACATTTTGTCTACAACCCATTGATTGCACTTAGAGAGCAGCTGTTGCGAATCCTTCCATAATTCACAAATCTGCCATCTCCCTTTCACATGCAAAGGTAACATTTGGTTTTAGAATGGATTCTTTTCTCCATTATTTTAGGTTCCCACTTCTCATCATGGAGATATGTAGGTTAATGTCTTTGTGGCATTTCACCAAAAGGCCATGCTGAATGGTCCCTCCTGCCATATGAATAATTGAAACCAAACTGAGCATTGTTAAAGTGAGCTGGTCACAAGGACAGAGGAGAGACAGAAGATGAAATGAGGTGGACGACACACAGCAGAAATATCTGAAAAAGGCAAGACCGAATTCAGAAAGACATGACAATAAAACGCGTCAAACCCTATATATATTTCTAAAAAAAAAACAAAAAACACTGTATTTAGGTCTGATCTCATACTCTTACACACTCCTTATCTTACAGATTGAACATGGCATCTTTGGCCTTTGTGTCAAGTAGACAGAAGGAAGACACAAACATCGTCCAAACACACAGATTCATTGTTGATTCTGGTTGACATGCTAAGAGGGAGGTATGCGCGCAACGCTAGTCCCCACATCTGATCACTGCATTAGCCTCTCTCAATGCATTAGCTTCTGACGCTAATGCTACACTGGCTGTACTTCCATGTCATTCCCTTCCCATCTCGTCCCCACTGCCTATGTCCTCCTTGCTCTTTCACGTGCCTTGGCCCATTGTTCACATTGCATCCATCTTCTGTTGATGCTAATGTGACACAGTGACTCCTAATGAGTTGTTCGTCTTGATGAATAATATATTCAGCACACCATAAACATGATAAATTATGTGCAGAGTCTGTGTGTGCTTCATTATACATGAGGCAGCACTTATAAAGGGTGATATAAATGACATTAAAGGCTTAATAAATGGGTTATTGATGAATAATTGACTGCTTCGGCATATCTTTTGGAGGCCTGCGGTTAGCCTAGTGGGGGCGTGTTTTTGAAGATTAGGGCACATTACTGGAATGATGTGCTAATGTTATCAGCGGCAACGTGTTCATCGGGCAAGGCAAGATAGAGGGACATGTCTCTGCACTTCGGGATGACAGCTGTGTTTAGATGTGCTGTCCCCACACTGTTGACTGGCACTGCACATCAGTCTCAAGTGTGCATGGGCTTCACATCATATTTTCAAGGCTGATATCATACACAAGGAGTCACAATGGAGCATTGTGTGTGTGCGTGTGCGTGTGTACTTTAAAGAATATGCAAATATGTTCAATCTGTCATAATTTACTCATCCTCATGTTGTTCCAGTCCTGTATGACTTTAAATTAAAGGGAAATTATGCTTTCAAACTTTAAAAAGGACTATACCAATCTAAGCTATCACTTTACATTAAGTATATATGTGTATTTGATATTTTTTTATGATAACGTATCAAAAGTATCTTTTTGAATAATACCATTTGACTGCAATGTCACCTCCCCGTCTAATAGTCCACCCCCCACTTATATGCCTACATAATTGACTTCCATATTGTTCTTTTAAACTGACGTTTTCAATAAACTGAGTTGATTTGCTTCATAAAACCAATCTGTATCATTCCATCTGACTTTGACAGATTCAGTTCAACTCAGTGACTGTATGATCGGGTTGAGTGATAATAAACCCACCGGAGGAGAAGATTATCAGTGAATACAACTTTTTTACTCTGTTCCTAACAGCTGACATGGCTTGTATGGCTTCGAAGTCATTTGGAGCACATTTATGATAGTTGTGCGTCCTTTTTGAAGCTTGAAATCTTTCAGTTTATTGCATTTGCATAGAAAATATCAGCAGAATGTGCCTTTTGCATTACATGGAAGAAGGTGATACAGGTTCAGAACATCACGAGCATAGGGTGACCAGATTTTTATGGTTTATTTTTTTCAGTACATAATGCTAAAAAAAAAAAAAAAATGCACAACTGTTATCAACATTGATTATAATATGAAATGTTTATTGAGCACCAAATCAGAATATAAGAATAGTTTCTGAAGTAATGGCAATAATGGTATAAAGTCCATAGCCCTGCTAACTCTTTCTAAAGTACTGCTGCCCAGCACAGGATCAAGGGGTGTTTCTCTCCTTCAGTGTTTGACCGTTTTAACACCCTGCCACTCATTCCCAGTCACACTCATAAATCTCTGGAAAAATAAAGTAAAAGGAGCCCATTACATTCAGATCTGTGGGCATTTAATCAGGCTGATGTGCCACATAAACTTTCTCCTTCTAAACCTTCATCCTTTTTACTGAGATTGCTGAGCTGTGGATGGCGTCAGGATGGGATTCGGCGCATGATGCTGCTGGGACAAAAAAGGGACAAGGAATTACAAAGGACACAGACATTCCCTACTGTGTCTCTCCACGACACGGATTGTGTTTTGTCAGTGATACGACTACATTGATTTAAGAGGAATTTTGCATGATTGCATTTATCACTCCCTGGATGTGGAGAGCTGATTGATGAATCCGGGGATCATAAATGCCAGTCTCTCAGTTCAGTGTTATGCCTGTGGGATTTCTTTCATGAGTTAATGATGCCAGAATTTGATTCTAACCCATCACACAACACAGTTTGTCCAAGGTTTCACGAGTTCACATCTACGTATATTAATACAGTAAGTTTATGCGTATTTGGCGTGCTGTCCGGGTGGAGGGCTCCGAGCTCGGGTTGTGGCCCGAACCCAGTGTACTCCCCCCGGTTGTGGTAAGAGTAGATGGATATATAAGTGAGGAGAAATGGGGTGGAAGAGGGATGCTGAAAACTGTCAATGAACAGAGGTAGGTTCTGCTGTTATTTATACCTTGTCATGAGTTGATTACTGATTGGTCTCCACTTGTGTTAATCAGGTTAATGAACTGCGACTGCTCCTCCCAAACTTTGTTATAAAACAGCATTTAGAGACAAAAGCAGGAGAGGATATTGAAAGAACGTGAAGCTTTTTAACTGTATCAAGCATGAAGGCATTTGTCTGCTTCTGCTGCTTTCTCTCAGATGCTTTTTGAGCCGGAAGTTGAGACATCAGTACAGACAGGAGAGTTTCGGTGCTGGCCATGAGCCTGCGGCATTACAAACGATGACTCCATCCTCCACTCTCTCACCATAATCTCTTTGCCTACATTTGCAAATAAGAAAGGAAAGGGGGAAAAAAGACCCACAGTAAAGGAATTTTGACATGCAGCTCATCCATGGCCATTTTGTGTCACTTTCCTTCCAGTCGTATTCTCATTAGGATAATGTGATGCTACAAAGTGGCAACGGAAAGTGCTTTCAGTGGTGAGCATCACTGAACTTGCATGACCACATCTTTGTCTTGGTAACTCAGCTCACTCCGAGGAGAACGTATATGTGACTGATGTTTGGAATGAATCCAAGTGACCAGTGAAAAGTTGTGTCATTTGTAGAGACTTATTTGAGAAATCCTGACAATGTCCTAGCCTCAAAAGAAACACACATGCATACTCAGACATCCAAAAGGTATTTGAAAGACAGTTTCAGATGTAATAAGACTGAAAATGGATTTGATGATGCATAACAAACCATGATGCCATACATTTTTTTTTATTTTTTTTTTACTTGAACTTTCGGTTAACCGTATCAAGGTTTTCACAAAAATATTAGCAACACAAATATTTTCAACATTAACAACTTTCTGAGAGATCATGTGACAATGAAGACTGAAATGATGTTGAAAATTCTGCTTTTCAGTCACAGGACTAAATTACATTTTAAAATATTGAAAATTTCGAATGGCAGTGTTGTTTTGAATATATAAACAAATAAATATGCAATGTGCATATGTACAGGACATGTTTTATACTTTCCTGTCATGTACTCGATGGCGCCGCAGATGGCTGTTTTTGTTCGTTTTTTCCAGTTTTTTTGTTTAACAAACACGATCAGTTTCACCAGGGATGAACTGCTGAACATTCGACAGAACACACCACAAGATCTTTTACCGGATTTAAATTATTCAGACGTTTTACTGAACGTTGTTATCGGAGGAGCGGCGGCACTGATCAAGCGCTTCAGGACGCACAGACGGGGGAAGCGAGCGGGAGCACTCGTCAGACTCAGGAAACGCGGATTTCGAACGCTGTTGCCTAGCATCCATCTGGCAAATCTCCGCTCTCTACCCAACAAAACAGACGAACTGCTTCTGCTCTCTCGGACAAATAAGGATTTCTCTCACTCTGCTGCTCTGTGTTTCACGGAAACCTGGCTGAATGACGTCATACCGGACAGCGGTATGACGGACAGCTGCCGGGCTTTCAGCTGTTCAGAGCGGATCGCGAATCAGAATCAACTGGGAAATCGCGCGGCGGCGGGACATGCTTTTACATCAATGAACGGTGGTGTACAGATGTAACTGTTTTAAAGAAGTTGTGCTGTCCTGATCTAGAAATGCAGTTTGTCAACTGCAAGCCGTTCTATTTGCCGCGGGAGTTTCATTCGTTCATTCTGGTCAGTGTTTACATCCCTCCGCAAGCGCATGTGAGCTCAGCTTTACAGAAACTCGCTGATCAAATCACAGACACAATACAACAACACCCGGACTCTGTTTTAATCATTCTTGGGGACTTATATATTGGATCACTGTTACACCACAATAAAGGATGCATATCACTCTGTTCCACGAGCAGCTTTGGGACGTTCTGATCACTGTCTGGTTCATCTTATACCGTCCTACAAGCAAAAACTTAAATCTGCTAAACCTGTAGTAAGGACTGTGAAGAGATGGACCAGCGAAACAGAGCAGGATTTACAATCTTGTTTTGACCTCACTGATTGGAGTGTTTTTGAAGCTGCTACCACCGATCTGGACGAACTCACAGAGACCGTAACATCCTATATTAGTTTCTGTGAGGATATATGCATTCCTACCAGGACTTATTTAACATTCAACAATGATAAGCCATGGTTTACAGTAAAACTCAGACATCTTCGTCAGGCCAAAGAGGATGCCTACAGAAATGGGGACAGGGTCTTGTACAATCAGGCCAGAAACACTCTGAACAAAGAGATCAGTGCGGCTAAAAAGACCTACGCTAAAAAGTTGGAAGACCAGTTTACTTCCAACGACTCAACTTCAGTGTGGAGAGGTCTAAGAGCAATCACAAACTACAAGACACCATCCCCTTGCACTGAGGCTAATCAACGACTTGCTGACGACCTGAATGAGTTTTATTGCAGATTTGAAACCCCCATCACCCATTCTGACCATCTCCCTACACAACCATTAACACCTCCTGCAATCCTCCGCTCCACACCTCCTGCTCTTCAAATCTGTGAAGATGATGTGTGCCAGGTCTTCAAGAAGAACAAAAGAAGAAAAGCACCAGGCCCAGATGGTGTTACACCAGCCTGTCTGAAAATCTGTGCTGACCAGCTGGCCCCCATCTTTTCACAGATCTTCAACAGATCCCTGGAGTTCTGTGAAGTGCCTTCCTGCTTCAAACGCTCCACCATCATCCCCATCCCAAAGAAACCCAAGATAGCAGAACTTAACGACTACAGACCTGTGGCTCTAACGTCTGTCGTCATGAAGTCGTTTGAAAAACTGGTTCTGGCTTATCTGAAGGACATCACTGGACCCTTACTGGACCCCCTCCAGTTTGCTTACCGAGCAAACAGGTCCGTGGATGATGCAATCAACATGGGATTGCACTTCATTCTGCAACATCTGGACAAAACAGGGACTTTTTTGTGAGGATCCTATTTGTGGACTTTAGTTCGGCATTCAACACCATCATCCCAACAGCCCTTCAGACCAAACTGACCCAGCTCTCTGTTCCTAGCTCTATCTGTCAGTGGATCACCAGCTTTCTGACAGATAGGCAACAGCTAGTGAGACTGGGGAAATACACATCAAACAGCTGCTCCACCAACACTGGTGCCCCTCAGGGATGTGTTCTCTCCCCTCTGCTTTTCTCCCTGTACACCAACGACTGCACCTCTAAAGACCCCTCTGTCAAGCTCCTAAAGTTTGCAGACGACACTACAGTCATCGGCCTCATCCAGGACGGTGATAAGTCTGCTTACAGACAAGAGGTTGAGCAGCTGGCTGTCTGGTGCAGTCTTAACAACCTGGAGCTGAACACGCTCAAAACAGTGGAGATGATTGTGGACTTTAGGAGAAACCCACCTGCACTTTCCCCACTCACCATCATGAACAGCACTGTGACTGCAGTGGAGTCATTCAGATTCCTGGGAACCACCATCTCTCAGGACCTGAAGTGGGACAATCACATTGACTCCATTGTTAAAAAGGCCCAGCAAAGGTTGTATTTTCTTCGCCAGCTGAGGTTTAACTTGCCACAGGAGCTGCTGAAACAGTTCTACTCGGCCGTCATTGAGTCTGTCCTCTGTACTTCAATAACTCTCTGGTTTGGTTCAGCAACAAAATCAGACATCAGAAGACTACAGAGAACTGTTCGGACTGCTGAAAGGATTATTGGTGCTCCCCTGCCCACTCTTCAAGAACTGTATACATCCAGAGTGAGGAAAAGGGCTCAGAAAATCACTCTGGATCCCTCACATCCAAGTCACCCCTTCTTTGAACTTTTGCCATCTGGCCGGCGCCTCAGAGCCGCAAACACCAGAACAGCAAGGCACAAGAACAGTTTCTTCCCCCAGGCAATCTACCTCATGAACAGTTAAATGTTCCCTACTTTTGCTTATAAACGTGCAATATCCTTATATTTATTTGTTAACCCTCCATCCTAGAACATTCCCGCATCTCACTCAATCCTATTCCATTATCATTTATAGCACAATTGTTTATACACTTATTTATTTGTCAATTTGTAAATCTCTTTTTTTTTTTTTTTTTTTTTTTGTGTGTGTTGTTGTCTCTGTGTACTGGAAGCTTATGTCACTAAAACAAATTCCTTGTATGCGTAAGCATATTTGGCAATAAAGCTCTTTCTGATTCTGATTCTGATTATCTGAGTAATTATAAGAGAAAAACATGAAAAAAAAAAATGAGAGAATGGAACCAGGTATAAATATATAAAATATTATAATGAATAATCTAAAAGGGAAGTTTTGATAATTTAAGTTAAAGTTAAAATTGTTTGGATTTTTTATTATTCAAAAATGAAAATGCACTGATACAAATTATTATGTGATGAAGTAAATACTACATCAAAACAAATGTAATTTCTACATTAAAGGGGGGGTGAAATGCTCGTTTTCACTCAATATCATGTTAATCTTGAGTACCTATAGAGTAGTACTGATTTTTTCATAACTCCAAAAAGTCTTTAGTTTTATTATATTTATAAGAGAAATATAGTCTGTACCGATTTTTCCAGGAAAAACACGACCAGCTGGAGGCGTGACGTGTGGGCGGAGCTAAAGAATCACGAGCGCGAGTCGGCTTTTGCGTTGAGAGCGTTTGGAAGCTGTGACATTACCGTGAGGAAAAAAACATCCAAAACAAACCATGGCTAACAGTCAGATTCAGCGTATATTTATGATCCAGAATCAGATCCAGAGGCTGAAATTGAACAAGAGCAGCATCAGCAACGACTACAGCAGGACGTCTCTATGTGGTATGTATTGAAACTGTATATATTTGCTTAGCGGTTTTGGAAAATGTTCCACTTTATGTCTTCTTTTTTTTTTTTTTTTTTTTTTTTTTTTTTAAGCTGTACATGTGGAAAGTGCAGTTTGATGACAACATCACATGTTGTTTACTTGATGTGCTTATGCGCCGATAGCTAAGTTAACAACACAGAGATATTTGAAGCAGTTTTACTCACCGCCTGTGGTTCCAACACACGATCGTGACCCTTTTTCGTTGGGATTGCATCATCCTTAAGAAATAAACGATATGCAAATCCGGCGTCAAACTGGGCCTTGTTTGTAAAACAAGCATCTTCGAAATACAGGGAACAAACAAAAACACTCGCACAACACCGTTGATGCTCTGTAAAAATAAACTCCGTCCACTTAATGCTGTTTTTTTTTTTGGTAATCTGTGCAGGGTTGTCTTGCCCTGGCAACCAAAAACATTTTGCGACGCACTCGCTCTGATCAGTGAATGTCTGTGCTCTCAGTGCTCTGCTATACGGGAGCGCACGCTCTTCCGGCAGAAGTGCCCTTAGGACCCATATAAGGAAATTCTGCTCCATCTAACGTCACACAGACCCATACTCGAAAAAAAAACTTTCAGAAACTTGTGACAAACCAGAAGGAGTATTTTTGGAACAAAAATACTCCTTCAAACGTACAACTTAATTTTTGAAACTTTGTCCATGTTTAGCATGGGAATCCAACTCTTTAACTGTGTAAAAAACTCAGTATGCATGAAATAGCATTTCACCCCCCCTTTAAATAATTCAGTTAAGGCAAGAATTTAAAAAATAAAGTAAATTCTATATTTCTAATCAATTTAAGCTTGTAAAAATGAAATAAAGTTTGAAATTATAAGCATATTTTAATTGGAATTGTTTGCTATGTTTACAAGGATTCTTTAAGTAAACATCAAAGTTATGATCCCGGTTTTCCCATCATGCACTGGGGCTGGAGTAATTAAAAAAGTAAAAATGTATACTGTTTTATGGATGATTTTGTTGTTAGGTTTAGTAACTTACTGTTTTGTGATATCTGGAGTTAATTTTCCATTTATAATCTAATTTAAACACTATCCATTGATTGTTACCGTCATTGTGTCTGGTGTATCAAGTACCAAGGTCTCTGTGCTCATTTGGGTAATTATTATATTGAGTGGATATATTATCTTCAAAGGATAACAAGCTGTCCACAGTGCTTACATGAATGCAAGTGAACCACATGCTTTAATAGCATGGTTGTTTTGCAGTGCTACATTGTTGGATTAAATTATATAAACCGTAACTGAGGGTAATGGTAATGTACTTTTGGATTGCGTATTTAACAATTAACTAGATAGATATTACTCATCAAACTCTAACCGACCATGTTAAATTTACTCAGTTCTTTTGCTAAATGTACCTAACTTAGTTAAGTATATTTACTTAATTCAATACTTAAATTTTACTTAAAATTTGTGTTCAAAAACTTGCTAAATAAAAATGAAGTAAATCAACTTATTATTTTTGTTTTGTTTTTTCAGTGTGGGATAATTCATTTTAAATTCTCCTTTGATTTACTATACTTTAAAAACAAACAGCTGATCACATGTACGGCATTTTATTATTGCATATATAATATGCTGTTGTTTATCTAATCCTCTTAAGCGTCATTTACGCATGAAAATCATAAGCAAGCAACTTCAACCAATGTGCGGCCCAAGTGGAATGACTGCGAAAGTGGAAACTGCTGGAAGCCATGGACTCAAGTCGAATTAGTTTGCAAAGATGAGCAATTTGTTTTAACTTTTAATGCATTGCTGCATTGTGCAACTGTGTCTTTAATTAGCAGGGACGTTAGCAAATGAAGCATGCTCAAAATTGTTTGCTTGCATCGCCTTTAAAAGACTACATACTTTTTATGGCCCTCTGTTTGAGTTAACAAATGCTGTCACAAAACTGATCTTTCTGTTACCCTCCCCTCCTCCTCCTTGTCCCATTTGCTGTGCACTGGTGGCAGCAGTGGGTCTGCGCTTGACTCTGTTAATCGGCAGACGACAGCTTAACAGCTTGCGCGAGCATAATTAACGCCGCTCGAAATAACGTGACGGTGAGGGGGGAAATAAATAAATAATTCAAGCAATTGTGGCAGTCTGCTGACTGTTGTCTCAGGTACGACTTTACCTGACCAGGCATCTTCACATTAAACAGGCCCGGGCAGCGGGCACGCACAACGACAACCTTAAATTATTCACTGCTTCAAAGCACAGTGCGACTATTTAAAAACTATTATTATGATTAATAGTAATGACTCTTTCAGGTTTTGCAGAAGAGTGAATGGACGGATTATCAGAAATCACTTTTGATGCTTCCAGCGTGATGCGAGCACAACTGTGAGGCTATAAAGACATGCTGCAAATATGTTTCTAGTTAGTTTATAATTGTCTGCAGTTGTGTTCCTGACTGACTTTGGGTGAGAGCAATTCTGTTTGGATTGTTCACAAAACTAAAAAGAGAAAAGAGAAGTATTTACAATTACATCTATTTTATTGCCGAAATAAATCACGCAGAGGAAAGTGTAAACTATTAAAGAACAATTTCCCAACAAAGTCTGTTTTCATAACACTTCAGTCGCCTTCAGTTCACACTTATAATGATACATACGTACTACAAAGTAAACTACTTGCTTAAAAATGGAAATATATTAATTAGGTGCGCCAAAGATTATTTATTTCACTGTTGTTGTTTTGTAGATAAGTTTGTTTGTTCCTCGTGTGAAAATAAATGGCAGCTTCAGTAATAGTCTCAAGGTTAATGTCTCCACCCCAGCCTCTTATGTCTGCTGTCACCAGCCATGTTTACATGGTTCTCTGCTGTTCATGTATGCAACATTAAGCTCCTTGCAACAACCCAGGGAGAAATTATTGCTTTTGTAGGTGAGCGTGTGTATGAGAGGCGGTCTCCAAAAATCCCTTACCATATAAATAAGCCAATTCATCACATGCTTTTTTTTTTGTTGACAAGAATAAACACTAATTTTCATGACGCTGACCCTGACAAATGGAGCATCGTGTGTGACGTCCCCAGCTCGGCTAAATGGTCACTTCGTCAACAATGCCAGCAGACTATAGTTGGGGCTACATTGTCTTTAGCAGTGTGAAGCGCCTAATAAACGGCTAGTGTCAAAAGTGTTGTCAGTCCATTCTTTGCTTGTTTGGGTTCAACTGGGTTGAACAGAGAGGCCAGCGAGTGTTCAGCTGTGCTCAGTGGCACCTACGCTCTCACTAGCCTCACCCTGAACAGGCGCTATTGATTTCTGCCCGCGCTGCTCTTTGTCAAAAAATCAGATACAACGAGACCCTCTGGACCTCTTCACCTTTTAAAACACATACACTGTGTCTCTTATGCAGTGGGCAGAGTGGCATCCATTTGTGTATGTTTCCTTATGGAAAGCAATGGTGCTTTTTGTTCAGTGAGGTTGTAGCTGCTCTGTAGATTGATGTTTCCTTATGAGAGTGTGTTGCGTGTGGCTATGATTTATCTGTGCTTGACTTCATGAGGCATCAAAGCAGGTATTGTGTTACATTTTAAAACCACTGTAAGTGCTCAATTTTTATCTAAATAGCAACTTAATAAAATGGAAAAAGATATTTAGTAACAAGTGCATTTCCACAGACCTAAAGTGTGTTGACACCGAGATTCAAATATGCATTTATACGAGTCTCTTACTTATAGGAGGTATGTGTGGTGAGGGACACAACAAGGCTAGAGAGGGAGGAAGAGACACAGGGGAGGTGAGAAAGAGAGAGTATTAGAGGAGGGGTCCACTGTCCAAAGCTTCAGCACCTCTCTCTTTCTCCTGACACAGAGAAAATATTATGCAGCCACTCGAGTCCATTGAATCCTTGTGATTCATTGCCCAATTTGAAACTGCCAAGCTGCTAAATTGCATCAGGTCTGCCAAAATTCATTCCAGGACTGTGGAGGAGATATGAAAAATTAAATGTCATCTCAGTACAGTGGAAAACTTTTACCTCTCAGCGTGCACAGCGCGGAATATGCTACATTTGTAATGATCGATGATGACTCGAGACTACACTTAACCTACTTAGTGAAGTCATGTAGGCCGCGGGGTGTTTACTTTTGAATGTGGCAGGAAGACATAAACTTTATTGGGTACCTGACATGGACACATTCTTCTCCTCTCACCCCTCCAAATGAAGCGACTTTCTGTGTTGATTCACAGATGCAAAATTTCCTTTCATCAGACGGTAGTGGGTTGTAGAGGAAGGTAATATGCAGGTTTTACCAGTTTCAAATAAATTACATAAAACAGTCACACACTGAGATGTGTATGGCCACGTGGATTTGCAGTCTCTCTTTATCCCTCACTCCCTTTATTTCTCTCTCAATCTCTCCCTCTCTCTCTCTCTGCCTGCTCGCTGCGAGGCAGCAATATTTATTATTAGGAGTACAATTTGTATTAATCATAAGGATAAATGACTGGTTTGGCTATCTGAATGCCTCATTTAGAGAAACTTCGCTTCTGTGTCATTGTTATAAATTACTGGCAAGCTTTGTTTCACCTGAGGCTGCTCACCCACACCTCCATGCATGTACATATACATGTTTTTTATGTATTTGTTTATGTTTCATATGTAAATACAGTATATATAAATACTCTATGTATTTTTATTTTATAAAAAAAAAATTCTGATAGTGTCACACTAAAACCATCAGCAAAAGAAAAAAAAAGAAAAAAAAATACATGATTTAAAAAGTCCTTTGAGGTCTTTTGGTGTCATTGATGTAACCCCCTCATGGCAAGAGAGCAAAGAGGGAAACAAACTAATGGGTTACATACATAATCAGTCCATAAGTACCAAACACCCCCCACTGAACAGCTACAGATTTGAGACTGAAACTTTCAAATGTGAATTCCCCACCCCCTCTCTTTCTCACTCTCTCCTCCATATCTATGCATGATTAAATTATTCAGTGCTACAAACTACAATCATGCTTTATTAAAAATTATTAAAAAAAAATAAAAAAAAATCTCACTGGGGTGTGCAGATGTGAAAGAATTTATTGCCTGCTTGTTTTTCTCATTTGCATCATTGATTTTGTGGAAGTTTAGCAAGCGATGCTACTGCTCTTTTTTATTTAATTTTATTTTATTTTTTTTTGAAGGGGGAAATCTTGACATCTTGTCCCATTTGATTAATGACGCACATGGGGTGATTTTATTTACGAGTGTTTATGACTTTTATCGGCCGCAGAAAGTGTGCATCCCTGGAAAATTGGGAGCACCGAGCTTTTTCGTACTTCTTATTAAATGAGGCGCTCTCATAAGCAGATGCAGAGCATCTTATTCGCTTTGGTATTTGTCACTTTGTCCATCACAAAAACACATTACTCAACTTTTTGCACTTACTCTCCAAGATAATCAAGCTTTTCTTTCATCCTCTAGCTTATTTCTGTTTCCCCCATCACAAAATAAAGATGAGTTGGGAGCGTGACTCACAAAGTGTGTCTGAACACTACAGGACTGCTTGCGTAGAAAGGCAACATAAAACTGTATCAATCTTCATCTTGTGTATTACTTAATTTGTTTTCTTCCATACATTAAATATACATGTGAAATTTACACTTCAAAGTTCTGCCCATTATGAGAGCCATTACTTATACTTGTTATATGAGTTCCCTATGGTCGCACTATGAATGATTTAACAGCAAGTTACAGTAAACGAAATTCAATTTTTTGTTCAAAGCAGCCCTCTACAGTGCACTTTGTAGGGTGAGGGAGAGGGAGAGAAAGGTAGCATGCTCACTGTTGAATCCTGAGCAATGACTGGCTACTTTAGCAATTAAAATCCGGGGCAAAGACACAGCGGATTCGTTTGGCCAAGAGACTGCACCATTCATCATCCCAGCTGCCATAAAATAGCACTAGATGGATTCTTTGATTTTAGCTTTGGAAGAACATAAATCAAAATCTAAACCATGGGTTGTCAGGGCCATCACCAGAATTATCCATTTGAGAGAGAGAGAGAGAGAGAGAGAGAGAGAGGGAGGGAGGGTGAAGAGACACAGACTTATAGTTCAGACTCAGACTAAGACTTTTTCTTGTTTTGTGCTCTTCGTCTTTCTTTCAATCTCATTCACATGGATGCAAAACAGGCATTCTCACATCACTCTCACTCATGTGTGTATTGTGTGTGTTGTGTGTGTGTGTGTGTGTGTGTGTGTGTGTGAGAGAGAGAGAGAGAGAGAGAGAGAGAGAGCCATGCGATAAGTGACTTATAAAAACACCAACAAAGGTGCACTAGTGTGTCTGATAAAAAACGTGGAAACTCTCTCTCTCTCTCTCTCTCTCATATAAATTCTAAACTATATCCCACATCTTCTGAGGTTATATGAATTGATGTGTGTAAGGGAAAAGACAGAAAAATTAAGTTATTCACTGAAAATCTTGCTCTGCACTTCTTGAGTGAAGTCCATGTTCATGCTCAGGAATTAAAAAAATACAAATAAAATAAAAAAGCCATTTTGCATTTCCTACATAAAATAACTACTGCTGTTTCTGCTTCAGTGATTGTGATGCATTTTTTTTTGTGGTGCATTATTTTGTAAATTATAGAAAGAATTATAGGGTTAACGGTTAATTTAAATGTTTTTCATAGTCAATGCTGCATTGTTGGGAAAGGTGATAAAAAGTTAAAAGCTATCTAAAAGCTATAATTAAAACATTATGTGCATGGAAAAGGTAGCTTGTTAAATTAAATGATTCCCAAATCGCTAATTGTCTGTTCTGATTTTCAACAGCCAGCAGAGAATTTTTATTCACTTCTTTATTGGCAAAACATTGTCTAGAAAATTGTAAATGTTCAGGCATTTCACAGCACTGCCTTATTATTCAATCAATACAATATTTGTATTATTATAAGGAACAACACTACTGTATCACTACGTTACTGCCCATTCCTAGTTTTTCACTTTAAAGCTGCTCACATGCATATTCTCGTTCGATGGAATTTCGCTGACAATATCCATTTAATAGAAAACATGATCGTCAAGGCAATGTATATTCCCCGTGTAGATTTTGCTTGTGTTCAGGTCAAAAGGCAATAATTTACCACCAAAATGTTGCTAATGTGCACCTATTTGTTTGTATTCTTCCATTCCAGTAAGTCACCAGCTCTTGTGATCATACCAGCTCTCTGAAATGAGAAAACTCCTCAGGTGCTGGACTGTCCCTTCATTAATCAAGGAAACTTGACTAAACTGAACAAAAATGCTACAATGACTCTAATTTCTTCATGAACTGCTTAGGGATTTATAATTTGAGGGAGCTGCTTGCAAAGGTTTGTTGTGTGTTTGTGCGGAGGGCAATATGGAGGGCAGCTGTCAATGTGTAGACATTTGTCTCTGTCATTGGTTCTTCCCTCCTCTCAGTCTTTTCTCTTATGTGACAGAGGAGCCATGCCATTGAGCACCTCACATACCGCCTAAAACTGATAATACTACTGTCGAGGCCAATTATGAGCTGATTCAATCAAAAATAAAGCAAAGCATAAAACGACCTATTTTAATTCCCCCGGCTCCTCGGCAACGTTCAATTACATCTTCCCATGGTATGTTTTGCATGTGCTCCAATTAAAGTCTTATTTAATGTTTAAAGCATATTACTTTTCTTTATTACGCCACTGAGTAACAAAGTCAGCAAAGGTACAAAAGCCTCTTCCTTTTGTTTTGGGTTTTATTACCAGAGTGTTAAGTGCCATCTGGGTATACAGGGTATGCATGTGCATATGGGCCTGGGACAATTGGGGGCCAACTGAAGGGGGACATATTTTTAACTATGTACAAACGCTGCATCACCATGCCCTGTAACGACAGATAAAAGAGGAGGAAGCAATTGCAGGCAATCAGATGTTGTTTATTGATAAAGAGTGTCCAGAGTGTAGGCAATGGCAAGGAAGGTCTACGGTGGTGTGAGAAGAGCGGGATGGTGAAGTCAGCGGTGCAGGTGAAGGTGGTCAATGGTTGGAACCAGGAACAGACCGGAACACTGACACGCGGACGACAACACGAATCCAAACCAGCACACAAACACGGAGGACGGTAATCCAGCTAGTGCATGGAGACATAAGAGAGGATCTGACAACAGAGAGAGAGCGAGGTGAGTATAAGTAGCAGAGGTATGATGACGATCAGCTGGAGCGAGACAATCAACACCCAGGTGATGACAATCAACTAAACGAGCACATGGAGACAACGTAAGTACAAAAACAATAACAAAACATGACACGGAGGAAACACTGGATTTCCTACCGTGACAGTACCCTCTCCCCTAGGACGTCACCTGACGTTCCCAGCCTGCTTTACCTGTAGATTGTAATCATCTATAAGGTGGTGATCCAATATGTCCCGAGCAGGAACCCAGCTCCTCTCCTCCGGACCGTAACCTTCCCAATCCACCAAGTACTGAAAACCGCGTCCCCTCCGTCTAGAGTCCAGAATACGATTAACCAAATAGGTGGTTTCCCCATTAACGAGACGAGGCGGGGGGGGAACCGGAGCAGGCGGATTAAGACGGGAAGAAATCACCGATTTAATTTTGGAGACGTGGAACACGGGATGAATCCTCCTGTACGCCGGAGGAAGGCTAAGACGCACGGTAACCGGATTAATAATCTTGGTAATAGAAAACGGGCCAATAAATTTGGGAGCAAGTTTGTTAGAAACGGACCGCATAGGAATATTCTGGGTAGAAAGCCACACTCTTTGACCGACGACGTAACGGGGAGGCTTCGACCGGTGGCGATCGGCCTTAGCCTTGGTGCGCGACCTAGCCTGGAGCAGAGCTCTGCGAGCTCTGGTCCAGGTGCGGTGACACCTCTGGACTAATGCGTGTGCGGAGGGGACCGAAACCTCGGATTCCGTACTGACAAAATTAGGTGGTTGGTACCCTAAACTACACTTAAATGGAGACATGCCCGTAGATGACACTGGCAAAGAATTGTGTGCGTACTCCACAACTGAGAGTTGCTGACACCAGGACGAAGGATTATTGGAAACCAAACATCGCAAAACCCTCTCGACATCCTGATTGGCTCGTTCGGTTTGACCATTGCTCTGGGGATGGAACCCGGAAGAAAGACTAACAGTCGCTCCTAACAATTTACAAAATTCTCGCCAAAATTTGGACACAAATTGGGGACCCCTGTCAGAAACCACGTCTGTCGGGAGGCCATGTATGCGGAAGACGTGGTCAATGACAGCTACCGCTGTTTCCTTGGCTGAAGGTAATTTGGGCAAGGGAATAAAATGAGTCGCCTTCGAGAACCGGTCCACTACGGTTAAAATCACCGTATTGCCTTTAGAGGGCGGGAGGGCGGTGATAAAATCTAGCGAAATGTGGGACCAGGGTCTTGAAGGGACAGACAGCGGTAAGAGTAACCCATCTGGAGGTCGATTGGAAGTCTTACCAATAGCGCAAACTGAACAAGCCAAGACGAAATCGTGGACGTCACGAGCCATACCAGGCCACCAAAATCGTTGCTTGACCAGAAATCTAGTTCTACTAACCCCTGGGTGACAAGCAACACTGGAACAATGACCCCACTGGAGAACGTCTGACCGTAACCTCTCCGGCACAAACAATCGGTTCGGTGGGCAACGAGCCGGGGGCGTTACCCCTTCTAAGGCGGTCAACACCTTCGATTCGACCTCCCACCTGAGCGCGGAGATAATGATGGTCCCCGGTAAAATGGGCTCGGGAGTAGCAGTACGATCGGAACGCTCAAAAAGACGGGATAAAGCATCGGGTTTGATGTTTTTGGAACCCGGCCGGTAAGAAAGTGTAAAATCGAAACGACCGAAAAACAATGCCCACCGAGCCTGCCTGGAGTTAAGTCTTTTGGCGGTTCTAATGTATTCGAGATTCTTATGGTCCGTCCATACAATGAAAGGTACACCCGACCCCTCAAGCCAGTGACGCCATTCTTCCAGTGCAAGTTTGACTGCCAACAACTCTCGATTGCCAATGTCATAATTAACTTCTGCAGGAGATAAACGGTGAGAATAATACGCGCACGGATGCACCTTTCCGTCTGAGGATGCGCGTTGGGATAACACTGCTCCTACCCCCACCTCTGACGCGTCGACCTCCACTATGAATTGACGTGAGCGATCAGGGGTGACGAGAATGGGAGCTGAAACAAAGCAGCTTTTCAGTTTGGCAAACGCAGCCTCAGCTGCGTCTGACCACCTGAACGTCAAACTAGGGGAGGTCAAGGCGGTCAGAGGAGCGGCTAGTTGGCTGAAATTGCGAATGAAACGCCGGTAAAAATTGGCGAACCCCAGAAATCTCTGCAGGGCCTTGCGAGACTCTGGGGATGGCCAATTTACCACAGCCTTAACCTTCTCAGGATCCATGCGAACACCCTCAGTCGAAATGATGTGTCCTAGAAAAGAAACAGACTGTGCATGAAAAACGCATTTCTCCGCCTTGACAAACAATCCATTCTCTAGCAACCGCAGAAGCACTCGTCGTACGTGTTGCACGTGTTCCTGGAGAGACGAAGAAAAGATCAATATGTCATCCAGGTAAACATATATGAACAGATCGACCATGTCTCGCAACACGTCATTAACGAGTGCTTGAAAGACTGCCGGCGAGTTGGTTAGCCCGAACGGCATAACGCAGTACTCAAAATGGCCTCTAGGGGTGTTAAAGGCAGTCTTCCACTCATCCCCCTCCCTGATGCGGACCAAATGATAAGCTTTACGTAAGTCCAATTTAGTGAAAACGGACGCTCCCTGCAACCTCTCAAAAGCTGAAGACATAAGCGGCAAAGGATAGGTATTCTTTACCGTTATGTTGTTCAGCCCTCGGTAGTCAATGCAAGGTCGCAAGGATCCGTCCTTCTTTCCCACAAAAAAGAACCCCGCCCCCGCTGGAGAAGAGGAAGGGCGGATAAACCCCGTTGCTAGAGAACTGGATATATATTTCTCCATGGCCGCCGTCTCTGGAACAGACAAAGAATATAACTTGCCCTTAGGCGGAGAAGTACCTGGCAATAACTCTATCGCACAGTCATAGGGACGATGAGGAGGAAGAGAATCAGCACGAGACTTACTGAACACCTCCTTCAGGTCGTGGTACTCCGCGGGCACGCTAGCCAAATCCACTGCTTCCCCCTGAAACACAGACTCAGAAACATTAACACCAGCAGACAAAAGACAAGACAAATGACATTCCTCGCTCCAGCTAACCACAGATCCAAGGCGCCAATTGATGCTGGGGTTGTGTTTCTGAAGCCAGGTGTGACCGAGAACGATGGGGGATTGAGGTGAGTCCGTAATGTAAAATGATATCTCCTCAGTATGATTGCCAGATGTGGTGAGGGAAACAGGTAAGGTGGTCTGAGTGATGACTGGTAGTCTGTGTCCATTGAGAGCAAAGGGTGCAATGGGGTGTTTGAGGGAGGTGAGAGGAATCTTAAGCTTACTAGCGAACTGGAAGTCCATGAAATTACCCTCTGCCCCAGAATCCAACAAGGCGTGATGCTCGAGTGCGTGGGTGGACCACCGTAGACTCACCGGAAGGAGTGTCGATGTAGATGAGGTCTTTCTGGCAGAGATCCCACCCGATAGTAGCCTCCGTCTTACTATCGGGCTTGGTCTTTTACCGGACAACGCTGGATGTGATGTTCTTGACTGCCGCAGTATAAACATAGTCCCAGGGATCTCCGCCTGATCCTCTCCTCCCGGGAGAGCCGAGCTCGCCCCACCTGCATGGGTTCAAGATCTCCCGGTGGGCTGACCGCAACATCTGAGCGCTGATACTGAGCCTCCGGTCTGTTCGCGAGAACTGCTCTCCCCCTCCGTCTGGTGGCTTGATCGAGTCGATTCTCCACTCTGATGGTTAGGTCAATCAGACTGTTGAGAGAAGTGGGGAGCTCGACGGCGCGGATCTCCTGTTGGATGCGGTCAGCCAACCCATGCAGGAAGTGATCCCACTGCGCCTCCTCGTTCCACTTACACTCCGCCGCCAGGGTGCGGAACTCAATCGAATAATCGGAAACGGACCTTTCCCCCTGCCGTAGGTCCGTGAGAAGCCAAGCCGCTTCCCTCCCGGCGGCGGAGCGGTCGAAGACCCGTCTCATCTCTTCCGAAAGTGCGTGGAACGAGGCACAGCAGCTGTCTTGGTTCTCCCACACCGCCGTCCCCCAGAGGGCAGCCCTTCCCGTAAGTAGAGATAAGACGAATGCCACCTTCATTTCCTCGGTGTAGAACGTGCGGGGCTGCAGGGCGAAGTGCAGAGAACAATGAGACAGAAATGATCGACAGAACTCTGGCTCACCCGCATATTTCTCCGGGATGGGGAGGCGTGGTTCGGGCTGGGAAATCCCCCCGGAGACGATCGGCGGTGTGGGTGGCGTGGGAGGCGCAGCGGGTGACGATTGTTGTTGTTGTTGCGTCTGGAGAACGAGCTCGGACACCTTCGTCACCATTGCTTGGAAGGCTCGACCCATCTCATCTATCGCCTTGTCTTGGCGATCCATACGACCCACAGCTCGTTGCAGAAATTCTTCGAGATGAGATGGGGAGCGATCGCCTGCTGCTTCCATGATGGTCAGATCCTACTGTAACGACAGATAAAAGAGGAGGAAGCAATTGCAGGCAATCAGATGTTGTTTATTGATAAAGAGTGTCCAGAGTGTAGGCAATGGCAAGGAAGGTCTACGGTGGTGTGAGAAGAGCGGGATGGTGAAGTCAGCGGTGCAGGTGAAGGTGGTCAATGGTTGGAACCAGGAACAGACCGGAACACTGACACGCGGACGACAACACGAATCCAAACCAGCACACAAACACGGAGGACGGTAATCCAGCTAGTGCATGGAGACATAAGAGAGGATCTGACAACAGAGAGAGAGCGAGGTGAGTATAAGTAGCAGAGGTATGATGACGATCAGCTGGAGCGAGACAATCAACACCCAGGTGATGACAATCAACTAAACGAGCACATGGAGACAACGTAAGTACAAAAACAATAACAAAACATGACACGGAGGAAACACTGGATTTCCTACCGTGACATGCCCAAAATAAAATAAAATAATAATAATAATAATAATAAAAGAGGTTTGGTAGATATAGCTAGTTGAAAGACACTATCTCATCTAGCTTCAGTGACATCTCCACCACTTTAATTTTCTTGCTTTCATTTTAATTCTCTTCTGTTACTGTGGCTCTAGCAGAGCACTTAGTTTCAAAACTGAAGCTAATAAAAAAAAATTATTTACAGAGCACCAAGGTGCAGAACATACTATAGAGACTAGACATTTATTCCATTGAGAATACACAAAGCCTTACATAAAACATCATTTCTTTCTTTCTTTCTTTCTTTCTTTCTTTCTTTCTTTCTTTCTTTCACATTTTGGGCCGCTATGCCAAGATTGTGTTTACATTCAGCAGTTTAATATGGCAATGTAAAAATAAATAAATAAATAAATAATAAAATAAAATTACATACATAAAATACATAAAATACAATTCTCTGATTCATATGCAGCTTGAACTGAGGCGAATACATTGATCTCACTCCACATTAAAGAGAAAAAAAAACACATTATTCTAATAATAATAATAATTATTATTATTATTATCATTATTATTATTATTATTGCATATGGTCCTGAGGCTGACTTGCTACATCACTGGCCAGAGTTCTTGAAATGAATTACAGAGAAAGTGTGTGAAATGGAGAGACCACTGAAATCCATGAAAGGAAGGATGGAAAAAGGAAAGAAGGGAGAATGGAAATCATTGGACAACAGAGAGAGAGAGAGAGAGAGAGAGAGAGAGAGAGAGAGAGAGAGAGAGAGAGAGGTCTGTGTCATAACAATTGGAAAATAAAATAAAATAAATACAAAACAAAAAAATACAGCATATAAATAATGTTATTATTTATATGCTCCATTAAGGCAAATCCACACTTTGCAGATCATATAAGCTTCATTAAAGATTTTAAAGCTGTAGAAGTGCAAATGATCTGTATTAGGACAGTAGCTGTTGTGCTTTAATACTATTCAGAACACACAGTTAATGATGAGCCCACTGAAAAGAAGATAAACCTTTTGTAAACAGCCGTTAGTTCTGTTGTCTTCTGTTGGATTGTGTTGTTTTGTTGTTGTTGTTGTTTTTCCCCCTCTAAAGGGTTTAGAGAGTATAGAGTGGGCTGTTACTATAGACACTCAGTGAACACAAGAGAGTCAGTTCATCCCAACTATGAAATGGGCTGTTCATTAGCCCATTGATCATGTGGTCTCATCCTGTCACCAGCATACAGCTGGCCAGCGGTCTAACTTGCACACACACGTGCACGTTCACACACAGAACACCTTCCATCCCAAACTGTGGTGGTGAGGACTCTGGTAAATGGGGTCAAAGGTCGTGTGTAGTAATCAATCTAAGCAGCGTGACAGCAGCAGCTAATAAATCACTCATTCATGGTTTAATCCATCGTCGGTCCTCATCGCAGACCGGCAAACATTGCACCAGTTACACTGGCCTCTCTTTCCAAAACCTACACTCAAACTTTCTTCTTTTGCTTTTGTTCTTTTCTAGGAATACAGTGCTTGTACAGGCTAAAATAACATCTTCAAAATACTTAGACTTTCTCATTAGCCTCAGTTTTTAATTTATGTTCCTTTGACTTTATTAAAGTAACCACTTTATTTGAAAGAGCAATACTACAGCATAGCTGTCTCTGTAGGCAAGAAGATGTACTCAGATGTAGAAAGCTTTCAAGATTCACTACTGTTCAAAGGTATTCATATTCATCAAAGAAAAAAAAATGTTGGGGGAAAAAGTTGCTCAACTCTTCAACATTAACGATATTTAGAAATGTAAACATCAAATCAACTTATTAGAATATTCTGAATGATCATATGACAATGAAGGCTGAAGTAATGGCTGATGAAAATTTTAATTCACTCTCACATTAATAAGTTACAGTTTAAATTACATTAAAAAGATAACAGTTATTTAAACTATAATAATTTCACACTATTACTGTTTTTATTGTATTTTTTTTATATTTTGTACTGATCTTGCATAGTTAATTTGGTGGTTGGTGAAAAGAATGACATTGTACTGTATATAAGAATAACACTGAGTTTTCAGTCCATGGCATTAGGATGCCTTCGTACAAAAAAATGCTGTGTGTAAAATCAGTGATTTAAAGGGAAGTGACACAGAAAGACAGCTGCCTTAGCTTTTACACACAGCCTGGGACACAAAAAAGGACACTACTCATCTCATACAATAGACTCATGTAAAATATGCACTATTCATGCTGCTTTGGCCCCAGAAGTGTTGGCTATTAGCTATAAAGGAGAGTTCTGAATCTTCCTAACCTTAATTTGTTCCCTCGCTCCATTTCCTGAATTCCACTTGTCTTCCGATGCATGGCGCCTCACCTGAAAAAGAAGAGGAAAATGAGAGAGACAGACAGAGCAGAAAGAGAAAGAGCGGAAAAGAAGAGCCAGTGGTTGAGCTAACGGTTTAATTACCTGCCTGCCTTGTAAGTGCTCTAGCAAGGAACTACATCCCTGGCTAAAAAAGACAGCTCTGCTATTCCAAATAATTAAATACTGACCCATTAAAGTGAGAACATGAGGACAGGCTTCCTCTCACTCTCGGCACATCCTCCTCCTCCTCCTTGTACCTTCACTTCATTGCCTCCATTCCTCTGTCTATTTTCTCCCTCCCCAATCATCCCATCACCCCCGCCTCTAGGCCAACTTTGTTTAGCATGGACGGTGTCACCGCTATATTTGTTTGTTGTGATCGTCCCGCTCAGATTGAAAGTCCCGGGGTTAAAACTCCTCAGCGAGAGGGGCTCAAAGTAATAAAACTAGCGATTAGCTATTCCCATTGATGTGTTCGGAGGGGAAGGGGGAGAAGGAAAGGTAGTGGCACCTCATTACGGCATTGCACTTGGCTGCTTTTATCAGTAATTGGACTACATAGGCCTTCATTATAATTTACTTTCTTGGTCCCCCCTTTACAAGCACCCAAACTGATAATGCAGACAAGCAGAACAGAGTGTGCCTGTTAGTAGCTGTAGAAACTGACACCATTTAATGGCTAATTATAACAACTAAATTAAAGAAAGGGGCCGCAAAGGTAGAAAGATAATACCAGCACTTCACTTAAGAGCATCACCACCATCAGCTGTGGGTGTGTTCACCAATAAGATAAGAGACCGGGACAGACTACGGACAGCGGTGCATATTTTTCAAGTAAGCGTTGATACTGGGTGTTATGCTAACAGCAGGGAAGGTGAAAGTACTGTGATGTGAATGCCATGGGTTTATTTCATTTCACTTATTTTTTTTCTTGTACTGTCATCCGCTCACACTAGGATGCATTTTAGTCTGTCTCGTAGCGCAATATAATAGTCGTTGCCAATGATTGAAGTCGAGCTCAAACAAATACAGCTAATTACATTTGATACCCAGCGTGGTGCCCTCTGTAAGCAATGACTGCATGAAGTAGGAGGTTGAACGTGTTGTGAGCACTTTCAAATCTAGTCTCTAAATGAAAATCTCAATGTCATTGCTGTTATTTTTGTCTAGCTGAAGGCAAACAAGAGTCAGCCCACAAACATGAAAGCGTTTTGACAGAAGGAGAAAAAAAACTGACCTAAATTTTAACCAATTCTGAACTAATTTGACATTTTCTTTCTACAAAACCCCCAGTAACATCCTCCACATGCATATATGGTTCTGTCTAGGAGCTGCATCCTGTCAGGTTTGAAAGAAGTGAAGTCTGCTAACACATCCGAGAAGTTCTCTCCGTCGGATGCCTCTGTCCCCTCGATGAGTACCACCTCACCTCCTGCAGTGGACTGGCACAGGGCTGGCAGTTCTATAGGCTAAGCTGTTGGGAAGAGGGACGTTATACCCACCTCCACTGTCACTGAAGCTTGCCAGGCCTGACGGAGGGCCATGGAGCTGCCTGCTTAACGTCACTCTCTGAGCTCCTCCTGCCACTCACCGAGACTAAGCGCTCACCTGATTGACAGAGATGGTGGAGCCTTTGATGATGATGATGACGATGATGGTGGTGGTGATCCTGTAAGTGCATGTGATGATGGGGGATTTCTGAGGCTGCAGACTGACTGTGATTATGTTTCAGGAGGAAGCAGCAAGAAAGTGCCGACAACACGGCTGATCCGGCTTAGCTCCTTCAGGAATGGATACAGGCGTCAATGTGCCACCAGTGGCCATGTCACAGTGGTAGGGTAAGAGGACCTGGGGAGTGGGTGACACAAAGCCCTGGATTTACCAAAAGAAGCTAAACATCACACATGCTCCTAGTGCTGTAGGGACACAGCTGCCCGGAGAGAGAGACAGAGAGAGAGAGAGAGCTTTGATGACGCTCTGGACGAGGCACTAATCACTAGCAGCATGAAGGAGAGCCACTTTAGAGAGTGATATTGGAGTTTCAGTGTCATGGGCAGCTTTTGATCACTAGCATCCAAGTCTGCACTTCTAATCCCAAACACTAACAGCTCATGTGTGTCTCCACACTTTGTAAACAGCAGAAAAAGAGTGACAGGAGGCTAAATCACCAGTCAGAGTGAAGCCCAGAACTCTTGATTGAAGACTTAGAGAGGATGAAGGAACTGTGGGAGTGTGTGTGCTCTATGTGGATGGCTGGACATATGTTAGCTATAGAAAGACAGAGAGAGAGAGAGAGAGAGAATGTAGTAAGGCTGCAGACTGCATCCAAATATGCCTACTTCTCTATATACTAAATAGCATGCAAAAAAAGTATAAAATATAAATAAAGGTTTCCTTTCTGTCCTTCCAGTTCAACTTCATGTGGGTTGTGGCTAATTTTAATCAAAATCAAAGGAGGCCTACAGTATTCTTCAGTTCTGGATGTCACAACTTTGAGTGAGACCTGTAAAAGGGATTCATCTCCCATCTCCACAGGCCTAATTTTACTGTTGAATGAGACCGAGCTTAATGAATAAGAACTGCTAAAACAACCCCAACCACCCATCTTTTTCTCCCCAAAACCTCTCTAACCTGAGGGAATGCACACCTTTAGCTTATTCAGCAAAAGACAAATGCCAGCATCTCAGTCTCTCTTGCAGAGCTCACTCTTCTGCATCTGTGAACATGCACTCACATTTACAGCTGGAATGGGACTGTCTGCACATCCCTCTCCAATCCAGAGATGGGTAATTGATGAAAAGGATAATGAAAAAAAAGGTTCTTTCAGTTCTATGAATCCTCTTTTTTATACGGGGAAGGTATGTATGTGTTTGTAAATGTTCTGTGGTTATAATTTGGAAATGTAAGTGGAGTGGCCCAGGGCTTAACTATATTTGATTTACATCAAACATAAGATGGTCTCACACATAAGATGGCCTAGCAAGGAGCAAGGTAATAACCCAGAAATAACCTCATTAAAAAAGACAGCATATCAGTCTGCGCACAATGAACTCATAGCTGAAAAATTAGTGACCTGGAAAGTGGCATGAGGAGTCAATGACGCTATGTTGGAGGCTGCCATATCTTTTTTTACTGCTACAAAGGAGAGACAGACACGGTCACAAATGGACCATGTATTCGTCATTATCCCTCCTTTCTTCTTTCTTGCATAACAAAGTCTGCAGCCATGCTATTGTTTGTGGGTCTAATTAGAGTTTGGAGGCAGGGGCAAAACTGTAGCTTGGCGCTACTAGTTTAACATCTCAGTTACCTTAGCTAGCATTGCATTCTGGGTGTTAATATATACAGTCTTGTTCAAAATAATAGCAGTACAATGTGACTAACCAGAATAATCAAGGTTTTTAGTATATTTTTTATTGCTACGTGGCAAACAAGTTACCAGTAGGTTCAGTAGATTCTCAGAAAACAAATGAGACCCAGCATTCATGATATGCACGCTCTTAAGGCTGTGCAATTGGGCAATTAGTTGAATTAGTTGAAAGGGGTGTGTTCAAAAAAATAGCAGTGTGGCATTCAATCACTGAGGTCATCAATTTTGTGAAGAAACAGGTGTGAATCAGGTGGCCCCTATTTAAGGATGAAGCCAACACTTGTTGAACATGCATTTGAAAGCTGAGGAAAATGGGTCGTTGAAGACATTGTTCAGAAGAACAGCGTACTTTGATTAAAAAGTTGATTAGAGAGGGGAAAACCTATAAAGAGGTGCAAAAAATGATAGGCTGTTCAGCTAAAATGATCTCCAATGCCTTAAAATGGAGAGCAAAACCAGACAGACGTGGAAGAAAACGGAAGACAACCATCAAAATGGATAGAAGAATAACCAGAATGGCAAAGGCTCAGCCAATGATCACCTCCAGGATGATCAAAGACAGTCTGGAGTTACCTGTAAGTACTGTGACAGTTAGAAGACGTCTGTGTGAAGCTAATCTATTTTCAAGAATCCCCCGCAAAGTCCCTCTGTTAAAAAAAAGGCATGTGCAGAAGAGGTTACAATTTGCCAAAGAACACATCAACTGGCCTAAAGAGAAATGGAGGAACATTTTGTGGACTGATGAGAGTAAAATTGTTCTTTTTGGGTCCAAGGGCCACAGGCAGTTTGTGAGATGACCCCCAAACTCTGAATTCAAGCCACAGTACACAGTGAAGACAGTGAAGCATGGAGGTGCAAGCATCATGATATGGGCATGTTTCTCCTACTATGGTGTTGGGCCTATTTATCGCATACCAGGGATCATGGATCAGTTTGCATATGTTAAAATACTTGAAGAGGTCATGTTGCCCTATGCTGAAGAGGACATGCCCTTGAAATGGTTGTTTCAACAAGACAATGACCCAAAACACACTAGTAAACGGGCAAAGTCTTGGTTCCAAACCAACAAAATTAATGTTATGGAGTGGCCAGCCCAATCTCCAGACCTTAATCCAATTGAGAACTTGTGGGGTGATATCAAAAATGCTGTTTCTGAAGCAAAACCAAGAAATGTGAATGAATTGTGGAATGTTGTTAAAGAATCATGGAGTGGAATAACAGCTGAGAGGTGCCACAAGTTGGTTGACTCCATGCCACACAGATGTCAAGCAGTTTCAAAAAACTGTGGTCATACAACTAAATATTAGTTTAGTGATTCACAGGATTGCTAAATCCCAGAAAAAAAAAAAATGTTTGTACAAAATAGTTTTGAGTTTGTACAGTCAAAGGTAGACACTGCTATTTTTTTGAACACACCCCTTTCAACTAATTGCCCAATTGCACAGCCTTAAGAGCGTGCATATCATGAATGCTTGGTCTTGTTTGTTTTCTGAGAATCTACTGAACCTACTGGTAACTTGTTTGCCACGTAGCAATAAAAAATATACTAAAAACCTTGATTATTCTGGTTAGTCACATTGTACTGCTATTATTTTGAACAATACTGTACTTATCTGTTAATACATTGGCTGGATTGTAACATATGCTTCTTTAATAAAGCAGATGCTACACGTTTTCGTTTGCATGTATGTTTGCAAAAAGTGTCATAATTTCAGCATAATGTCGTACGAAAGCGCAATAAAAAAAAGAAAAAAAAAAGAAAATAAAAAAAAACATATATTTGGATGATGCATCCACTAACAAGCATGTTCTAAACAACCCTTGGTCTTTGTTCAGCTGTGTCAAGTAATGAGTTTACTGAGACTTTGGCTAAAATCAATATACATTTTTTTCTTCAGTTTCTACATCCCTAAGATGAGAACTCCCTGTCGTCCTCCAGTCACAAGTCTTTCGGACATGCAGTGCAATTAAGAGCTAAAGTCCACCGCTGTAAGGGAGTAATCACTGCTTTGATTTCTCACATCAATGCAAGCTTGGCCACTTTGATATGCAGGGCGGCCTTGATGAGTCTTATAAATATATTAAGTTTAATTACCAATTCAAATTCTGGCAAGCCCCAACTATAAAAGCATATACAATAAAAGTACGCAACGGCAGGAAGTAAGGGACAAATTAAAGGGCTGCAAGGAACAAAAAAAAGACAGAGCTTGATAAGGCAAGTGTTTTAGCCCTGTGTCTCCACTTCACCTTTCATCTTATTTTAAGGCCAGGGAAATCAAATGTGCCCCTCGCCATTTTGATTTCTTAATTTCTCAGAGAGAAAATATTCTGTTTAATTATTCCACCCTCATGCAATTTTAATCAGCCCCGATTCCTCTTTGAGCCATGAAGTACATGTGTCAGTATTTGCTCTTTACTCTGAAAAGTTGCAGAGATGAAATGGCTGTGCCGAATGCCACTGATGTGCGCTTTAACATATTTGCTTCACTTAACTCAGTTGATTTAACACAGATGCCTGCTGCGATTCATCAGGGATATCATCTGTGAGAACAGGAAAAACAAAGAAACTTTAACATCTGCTTGTTTTTCCTTTTCTATCTGTATTATTGCTCTTATTATTTTTCTCTGTCATGTTGCTACAGCATTTTACCTAGATATTATCTCAGGTTGTGACCAGTGGTGAAAAGGTTAAAAGCCACATCATTGATTGCACTCAATGTGTGAAAATGTGCTCAATTGATGTCTGAAGTTTGAAGCCATATGAAATGAGTGTATTTTTTTTAAAATCACATTAATCATTTATTTTCAGTCTGTTATGTGGAGCCTTGTTATTACATGGAAATGATTCGGGGTCATTAATGACTGTCTTAAGAGTAACATATCAAGTTGGAGGACATCTCTGACATGGGTCGTGGCACAGTAATAAGAGAAGCAACCTTTTCAAAGTTGAAGCTACCCGTTGACTCATTAAAATCCCAATTATTACATAAATCCAACCATATCTTCACACCTTTAATTGCCTATTACAAATCACCACTCTTTTTTTTGGCATCCAGACTCCTCTGTTGTAAGCAGATTGTAGCTTTGCAGAGCTTGTGTGCGTTCCTAAAGCAAAGAAGAAGAAGAAGAAGAAGAAGAAGAAGAAGAAGAAGAAGAAGAAGAAGAAGAAGAAGAAGAAGAAGAAGAAGAAATGGCACTAACAATGCATTGCACTTATTTTTTTTGTGTAGGTTGCTACAGTATCATTTTTGAGTTATGTAACTGTGACAGTCTATGTTGTAATCTGCTCACAAATGCACACACATACACACAAACTAATACAAAAATGCTACTGTATATAGATTAATCTATAATAGTAACTGAAGCTGTAGGGTTCTGTGGTGGGGGGCTGTTCTTCCAGTCTGAGCATGGCACTGCCATCTATGTCAGACTGGGTCAAATATCAAATAGGCTAATGCTGGCTGCACGGGAGGTGCAGGAAAGTGTGACATTGTTAAAAAAAGAAAAGAAAAGAAAAAGAAAAATCCATGGAACGCATTTGATAAAAAAATAAAAATAAAAATAATAATAATAATAATAATAATAATGACAATAATATAAAGGAAATATTTTGATCAATAAAAATAAAAAAAAAGTAATTTTACTTAAATTTTATGTCTGAGAAAAGTATTTAAAGAATATTCCTTTTATAATATAAAAATAAAATAAATATTGAAGGTATAAGCACTACAACTTTCTATTTTTAAAATTAAATTTTATTTAAATTTGTCATCAATATTTGCCAATATTCAATATTTGTCATCAATATCAAACCAAAAAAGGCCTTTTTAGTTCTATTATAGAAATCTAACAAAAATTTAATTAAATAACAGGCTGGGTTATATATTTACACACACACACACACACACACACACACACACACACACACACATAATTCATATAAAATTATAGATGTGGTTGTTTCTGTGTAAATGGAGCATTGTTTTGTTTTTTTACTGCCAGCCATTACTGTGAAGTGACACCGTGAAGGACGACATGTGTTGGCTGTTTTTGGCAACAATATTGTGTGAGGCAGAGTTGTTGGAGTGCCCTTTAATGCTTTCTATGGCCTGGAGTGCAAACACACAAACACATGCATACACACGCACACGCACACTCACATAGACACTGGGAACAACAGCAGACCACAGCTACAGTCAGCAGTGACAATGCCGCACTGCCAATGCTGAGTTATTGTCTAATCTGAGGCTCTGCCCAGGGTTACATTTGTCAATCTGTTCAGGGTGGTCCTGAGAGGCTCCTGCTTTGTAGGAAAAAAATAAAGGGAAATATAAAGAATATGAAAAAAAAAAAAAAACAAAAAAAAAAACATTAGTACCATGATGCCAACAGGCTACCTGTTGTCCACGATCTTCTGGTCTAGATGATTGGATGATGATGAGTGATTTGTGTATGTGTCAGAAGACTGAACCCTTTAAACCTAGAATACAGAAAGGTAAATCAGCACACAGTTTCCTTGAGGCTTCAGCAACATACACACTTTGTGAAATTTCGGGTCAATTTCCTTTTGCCTATTACAGTTAATTATGAAGATTTGGGCGAGACAATAACCTCATTATGTATTATTATTTTTTTTTTTTCTTTCCTCAAAAACTCACTTGCCATGTTATTGGCCAAGTTGTTCAGCAATCCAATAACATGAAGCATTGATTTTTTATAGCTGTCTAATTGCATCCTCTAATCAAGATGGAATACCATAAGTGATTACACCCCAGGCTGTTAATAAACCCATTACGACAGTGCAATGAGGTGGCTTAAGGAACAGCTCGTAGACTCGCTGTGAGACACCAAAACTCTGTGAATATGATGTGTTTGATCTGCCGGTGACAGTAACAGACTAGTGCCGGTGGAGAGTAATTGATTTAGGCTGCAGCAGGAAAGACAGATGGCTGTCAGAGTCTGTTGTGACACCTGCAGGATGTCTCTGGTGAGATGTAGCAAGGGAAACTGGCCAATTAGAGAAACACAATCAAATATTCAAGAGCAGACGGACACAGTCGTTATTTATCCATGCTAACATGTGAATATTAAAGAAGTTAAAATGGTGTGGTGCTCAATCATGCATGTTCAGAGGATGCTTTAGAGCACTTGTCTATAGTGCTATAGCTATTATTACCTGAAAAAAGTATGTGAACCCTTTGGGATGACGTAAATTTCTGCATAATTTGGTAATATAATTTGATATCTTCTAAGTCACAACAATAGACAAACACAGTTACAAATTACAGACAAACACTATGTTCTCATATTTCATTACTAATCATGTAAATTGTTTAGAGACTAACAAATTGAGTTTGCAGTTAACAATAAGCCTTATCTGATATGATGTTTCCATAACACTGAAGATTAAAAATTATTCACTTGCATATGACTGGAAAAGGTTACAAAAGTATCTCTAAAAGCCTTGCTCATCAGTACACAGCAAGGCTATCTACAACTGGATGAAGCTCAGTACTGTTGCTATTCTTAAAGACGGCTGTAAGAGCACAGAATGTTCAGTGATGTTGAGAGCGTCAGTGTAAAAATTAGCACTGTAGTAAATGGCGCAGGGACCATCATGGTTTATGTTGGTTTTGATTCCTCAGGGCCTGGATAGCCTGCTATTGTGTGGAACAAATGCAGTTTATCAGGACATTTTGTATAAGAACAGCAACTGAAGTTCAGCAGACACTGGGCGATGCAGTAGGACAATGACCAGAAGCATGGGACTAAATCAACAATAGAATGACTTCAACATAAGCAAATATAACTTCTGGAGTGGACCCCTTTGAGCCATGAGATTCTCTGGCATGACCTCAAGAGAGCCATTCACACCAGAAACCCAAGAATATTACTTGAAAAGTTTTGCAACGTGGAATGGTTCAAAATTCTTTCTAACTGCTGTGCAAACCTGATCCACAGTTACAGTATGCATTTGGTGGAAGTTAATGCCACCAAAGACTGCTGTCCACTTAGCAATTAATAAATCCAACAGTTAAAGTGTGTTCAGTATATAGCTTAGCTGAAGATCATATCAACTGGATCAATAATGCAACATTACACATATAAATAACACACTTCCTTCTGCATCCGCAACTCCCTCTGATAAGAAAACATCCAATCAAGCTGTCTGGTCTTAGTTACTCTAAAAAAGAAAGTATGGATGCAAAGAAAAGCCTAATTTAAGGGAGGCAATATAAACGTGAACAGGAGTTTCTTGAAATTAGAATGTGGTTTCAATAAAATCATGATTTTAAAGAAAACAGATGATGAAACAAATATGTACACTACTGTACACAGGTAGATGCTTCTGCTTTGTTGTCTTTTAGCACACATACAGAGAGAGAGAGAGAGAGAGAGAGAGAGAGAGAGAGAGAGAGAGAGAGCAAGCTTTTTTCCCCTTGTGTTTTATTGATGAGTCTGTCCTGGGGTGCATCTTCATAATTGTGCATCAGAAAAGTATAGCTCTGTGATGGATATTTGTACATAATAAGCACAGATAAATAAGAGACACAGCCATTTTTCAGCCGTTTTATGCCATTAACACTATCTCCCTCAGCAACTGTCAGCTCCATAAAAACCTTTAGATATATTGTGTTTTAATGCCCCTTTATAAAGGCAACATAAAAACGCAATATCTGAGAGCCTGTCACTTAGATAAACAAAGCAGAATATTGATATCCCCCTAAATTGAAGTGGAGAAAAAACAATAATGCTATATTTGTAGTAACATGGAATTACAAGTGGTAACCGTGTTAAATTCTACCTTGCCTTGTCAGTTTCACACCTTTCCGTAGTTATTCCTCCAGACTCATTTCTTAGCTGAAAACTGTGCATCACCTTATTGGATCAGGATGCAGCATGAGATCCGCTCTCTGCGTGACACCTATGTACTCTATTACTCAGAATGCATCGCCAGACCTGTGATTAACCTTACCTGAGTGCTCATACAGTCGATAAAGTATAGGATAAATAGACTGGCTTTCGCTCGCAGATAGAGCGTGCCTAAGGTCTGTCACTCTACAACTGGAGTAAGACCGTATCCAAGCAATATGTTTAACACAATTCCTCGAGATGGATGAAAAAATCTTTAACAAGCTGGATACCTAGAGAGTTTGCGCTCCATGTCTTTTACAAATAGTCTTACAACGCTTCAAATCGGCGCTCTGTGAGCACTCTGTGAAGTTTCCCACTCGCCTCTCCCTCTCTCCTGCTCTCTCCCTATATTAAATCGACCAATCAAAGCATGTCAGTCATGCAGTCTGCCCAGCTTCTGACAGCTTGGCAGCTCCAATGCGAGAGTGCGTCATTCATTCTTATGACATGCCTCCGATATCTTAGTGTCTGAGTGTGGCAAGGTCCATCAGACCGAACAAAATTACAACCAGAATCTGATCCAGCTCTGGGTGGTATTAGCAGCCTGCCTGACGTCTGAAATGTAAAAAAAAAGAAATTTAAACACACACAATGGTGTTTAGTACCTTGATGCTAATCAAGTACTAACTAATTAAGTCATGGAAAAAAAATGCCTTCGTATTGACTTTGTGAGCCAGTGGGCATCCTAAAAAGCAGGATAGAAAAAAAAAAAAAAAACATATATTAATATTAGTGAAACTCAAGGGTATATTGATATTTCCAGAAGGGCCCAGTTTGAAACTGTGAGAGGATTGCTTACTTGCATGTGAAGATAACTACAGTATAAGGGCTCCTACAGGTCCCAAGCCAACTGCAGTTGATCAAAAATTGAGAGCTATCCCTCATATGCATGACTTCAGTAGTTAATGTCCAAGTTGATCTTTTCCTTACAATAAAAGTGAATGTGACCACGACTGCTAAACAAGATTTTAAAAGATATATATTTTCAGCGAATTTTAGTCCAAACAGTTCACCAAACAGGTAAACGTTCACTATAGAAATGAAAATGGTGTCAATAATTTCTTTGTAAAAAACAGCAAACAGAATATGAAGAATACAGACTTCATTAAAGCCACAGAAAGGCAAATGTTGCCTGGTGAAGTCATAATTATGGTGGCCGAGAAAGCTCAACATGCTGCAACTTAAGAAAACACATGAAAATTGAAAAAACACCAGCAAATGAAGAAAACATCTTCATCAGTTTGACAACACAAGTGGTGCAAATCTTCACAACACATGCATATAAGCGAAACGCGCTGCAAATCTTCACATCACATGCATATTACGAAACGTGCTGCAAATCATCACAACACATGCATATAACGAAACGCGCTGCAAATCATCACAACACATGCATATAACGAAACGCGCTGCAAATCTTCACAACACATGCATATAACGAAACGTGCTGCAAATCATCACAACACATGCATATAATGAAACGCTCTGCAAATACTTCACAACACATGCAAATTAAGAATCAATTAATGAAGCATTGCAAATTTATTTTCATTAACCTTGAAATTATATTTAGCTGAGGATATTAAAGTTAATTAAAGTTTTACATTTAATCATGTAATTATTCAGCTTATTCAGGCTAATAATATCCAAAAGATAAAGCAATCATGGTGTAAAAAAAAACACCATGAAAAAAAACAAAACAAAACAAAAAACTCACCTTTCAGTTCTCCAACAACTCCACTGACGAGTAGCCACTGCACGATAAGCAAATCCTAGCCGGGTCCAACACTTTGAGGTTTCCTCGAAACATTTCCATTGCGGTCAGTGCTGTTTGCAGCGCTTTTGTTAATTGCATGTGTTGTGATGATTTGCAGTGTGTTTCGTTATATGCATGTGTTGTGAAGGATTTGCAGCTCGTTACATTATATGCATGTGTTGTGAAGAAGCAGCGTGTTTCGTTATATGCATGTGTTGTGAAGGAGCAGCACGTTTCATTATATGCATGTGTTGTGATGATTTGCAGTGTTTCTTAATATGAATGTGTTGTTGAGGATTTGCAGCGCGTTTCGTTATATGCATGTGTTGTGATGATTTGCAGTGTTTCTTAATATGAATGTGTTGTTGAGGATTTGCAGCGCGTTTCATTATATGCATGTGTTGTGAAGATTTGCAACACTTGTGTTGTCAAACTGATGAAGATTTTTTTTATTATTGTTATTTGCTGGTGTTTTTTCAATGTGCATGTGTTTTCTTAAATTGCAGCCCGTTGAGCTATCTCAGCCACCGTACATTATGTACATTAACAACATTTTGGGTCAAACAATGTAATTTAATGGAAAACTATGCGAGCCATAGCTGGGTGCCGCTATGCAGTCTGTGTACACTCATAGAAAACAATGTGCTTGAAAACATAGCGCAGCACTGCAAAAAGTATGTTCTATATGAATGTAATGTAATGAATGTAAGCCAGACATACTCCATTCATCATGTTGTCACTGTCCTATGACTTTTAGTACATCGAATGGACACGACAGGATCTTCCCAGTAATTGTAGGTCATTCATGTACTTTTCACCTACTGTTTTATAAATACTCTGAATCTGAACATGCTACTCTGTTTTTTACCTTTTTGGTCCCCATTTGCATCACATAGGAGGGAACAAGAATTATAATCAAAACATCTATTTTTTCGTGAGAGAAATGCTTGTTTTGAAAGACATTAGCTGTAAAGTGAGACAGAAACCTATGCAATATGTGCTAGTAAGTTATGCATTTTTAACAACATCTACATCTTTTTATAATTGGTACGGTTGTTTTATTTTTTAGTTTCTTTTACCAGTGGTCAAGTTTTAAAACTGGCATTTTGTCTGCTATGTATAACATACAGTTTTCGGCTTTGTTGTCTAATGAGAGGCTTGTCTCAGGAAAGGCTGGCACGACCAGCTAAAAGTAATAATTAAGTGCCAATTAAACACCACTGGCCATGAGCAAAAGCTAGCAAGGTCAGTGTTTGTCAGACTGTGCTGAGAAAAGAAAAAGACACCAATTTCCTCGTATTGTTCTTTTTATTTAGTCTAAGTAATTAAAGCTCAGCTGAACTGAAAAATCACTTTGCACTTATTTTTCTTCTTACCTAGACCTAACCAAGTAAGTGCTTAAAGTACTGTCAACACATTTGATTTTTAGATGTGAAAGAATTCTATTTTTATCACATTAGTCAAACAAGGCCTGCAAACGTGCTTCCATTCCATCTAAGTAGAACACATCTGTGACATAATGACGGTTGACAGAGTGTGTAATGCTTTCTTTGACTCTTGTTAGCATGCAGCTACAGCAGCCAGGCATTACCTGTTGATGGCAGAGCAGAGGCGCATACTGATGGACAGATGTAAGGGGCAGCTGATGAGTTCCTGCTAGGTGCTTTGTAGAGGAGAAGCAATTTAAACCTCAGGGGAAAGGAGTCATTTGGAGTTCATACTGGAACTCTAATGTAGAAAACAGTCAAATGCTTCTTCTCCCTTTCATAATTAAACCACCCCACAGTAGCATCTTTTCTAACAAAGGGCCAGACATGAGCTTTAGCGCATTAGCCATTGGGACTCCTCTTACCTGACTGTGATATAGAAAAATGTCCACCGTGGGGTCAATCTTCCTTTCATAGGTTGTGACTGATAGATCCAATACCTTTGGAATCAGATAAAACTTTGACGAATGGCTTGGCAGTCGGCTGGTGGGAATCACTTTGCCCTATGCCCGTGCTGGCCTGTCCCTCTTCTATCACAGACCCCGCTGGCTTTGATCAATGGTTCCTACCTGCCGCTGCATAGGGCAGCATGTTGTCACATGATTAAAAGAGCTGGAGGATATTGCTTTCTCTACGCTTGCTCGGCGAGAGAGAAAACTTCATGAAACTAAGGTGACAGCACTTTCTCTGCTCAGCCCTCCACTCTCCCCTGTCTGCCACTTGGGTGAACTGGATTGATTTGAGGGCTTTGGCTGATTGTAGAACAGAGGAGTGCAGATAAAGCCGGGAAAATGGGAAACATCTGTTTCAGCATGTATCTCACTGAAAGGGAACCGCGCTGACGACGACAGCGCCAATCATTTAGGAACTAAATATGTATTTTATAGGGATCCAAGTTGGGTTTCATTTTGAAGAGAACCAGGAGACTTTATTATCATTCACATGACCTCATCAGATAATACGGGATGCAACACAAAGACCACAATTCAGGCCATGAGGCAGATAAGCCAAAATATCATGCATGCAATCCCACCGCTTAGAACCCTGAAACATTAAACAAAAAGTTGGGGATTGAGTCAAGAGAGTCAACAGTCAAGAGGCATTTATTTGTCATTTGCATAGTTAATACTGGGGAGACTGGGCATTGAAATGCTTGTGATGAAGCTCAGACATACAGTGACAATAACAAGACAAAAGACATAGACGTACATGGAGAGCACTGAGATTTTTGAGTGACTACAGTGCCCTTAAACAGAAAAACCTGGACAGAGCATTATAGACAAATAAGTGGAAGTAACAGGTACAATAAAGGTAATCAGTGTTTAGAGTTATGGTGTACATAAGAAGTCCTGAGGTTATATTGTGATTACTGGGGTAGAACGGTGTCTAAAATGTCATTGTAGAGTGACATAGAGCTACATGGAGGAAAACTAAAGTGGCAGTGCAGATGCAATAAATAAACTTAAGAGCAGCACACATTCAGATGTATTCCTGAGTAGAGCAATGTCCAAAAGTCATTGTAGAGTGTCACAGAGTAACATGAAGGAATATTAAAAAAGTGGAAGTGCAAGTACAATGAAGTAAACATAAGAGCAGCATGTATTCCCTTTTTAGATGGAGGACAGCTGATTGTTAAGTAGTCTTATGGCTTGAAGATAGAAGCTGTTCTTAAGTCTGGTTGTCCGTGAACGGATGGATCGGAAATGTCTGCCAGATGGCAGTGAGGCAAACAGGTGATGAGCAGGGTGAGTGCGGTCCTTGATGATGCTGCGAGCTAGATGTCCATGCATCTGATTTACACTCAGCGAGTGAGAGGAAACACCATCTGACAGAAGCAAGGAGAGAGAGTGTAATTAGTGCAGGATGTATGGAAGCAGTTAAGACCTGGAAATATCGACAGAATTGACATAGTCAGTTGTTTCTCACTCAGGCTCCCTTTGGAAAGGTGCTGCTCTTGATGGGATGATAACATTTTCTCAAAGGTAAGACACCAATCCATTTGGCCAGCCCATGGAACCTGTTGTGCATTGTGTTTGTTGTGTAATTTGCAAAAAAATTAAATAAAATAAAGCAAAGAAAAGTGAAATAATTGTACCACGGGGTGCATCCGTGCACAATTTTCCACACCACAATCTGTCAAGCACATCTTACCAGCAAACATACACTCATTCACATTCTTCTCTTCACTCTCTGATGCAGAAGACTGCCTTACTCTCAGATGTTGAAGCCCTAAGACCACCAAGAGCGAGATTCCAAATCTTCAATACTTAGAGTATGTTGCTTTATCTCTCCGCTGCTTTTGACATGGTTAACCACCAGATCTTCCTGTCTACCCTACTGGCAAAGGGCATTTCAGGAACCACACTCCAGACTCTTTTCACACCACTGCTATGCTGATGATACTCAACTCTCCCTCTCATTCCATCCTGATGATCCATCGCATCTCAGCTTGTCTAACAGACATTTATTGCTGGATGAAGGAACATCACCTTCAACTCAATTTCACCATCCAGTTAGGCATAACAACCATAACTCCTTCAAAAACAGCCAGAAACCTTGGAGTTATGATTGATGATCAGCTGACTTGCTCAGACCAGACTGCTAAAACTGCAGATGTGCTTTATTCAACATCAAGAAGATCAGGCCCTTTCTTTTGGAACATGCTGCACAACTCCTTGTTCAAGCTCTTGTTATGTCCAGGCTGGACTATTGCAATGCTCTCTTGACAAGTCTTCCAGCCAGTTCTATCAAACCTGTACAATTAATCCAAAACGCGGCAGCAAGATACATTTTTAATGAACCAAAAAGAATAAAAATTCAAGGCATTGATGTTTGCCTACAAAACAACCACTGGCTCTGTACCCCTTTTAGCTTGTGTTCTGCAAATGAACGTCACTTGATTGTGCCATCCCAAAAGAGCACAAAGTCACTTTTATGGACTTTTAAAATAAATGTTCCATCCTGGTGGAATGGACTTGTTATAGCACTTGTATATCATTACTCTTTTGTTGATTTTGATTGCTTCCATTGTCCTAATTTGAAAGTCGCTTTGGATAAAAGCGTCTGATAAATGACTAAATGTAAATGTATCTTAAGGTACTAATATGCATCCTTATGGGGTAGATAAAGAACAAAAAGGTACGGACTTGAGGGCTTTCATAAACATAGTTGAACCAGTCACATTTCATGTGAATGTGCGAGACGTCTGACAAGCTGCTATAGGTTAATAATTGAATAGTACAATGACAAAGTGCAGTAAACTGTAAATGCATCTGTGCTACAAATATGTGTTTTTGATAATGATAATACTTTAAAATAATACCATAACAAATACCAGTTTGCAATTTTAATCAGCATAACAGACTGTTTTTGTACAGCTAAAATAACTGCAAGCTGCAAACAGCCATGCAGTTTATTTGAATAATAGGCTTGTTCTAATGTTAAAAATAAGGTGGCCATAAGTCCATCACTGGTCTACAGCCCACATAAATTAATTCAGTCTGTCTAGGGTACAGTTCTCACGATTACACAGGATGTGTAATATGTGGCTAGGTGTACTCTCAAAATCTTTAAGGTGGTACTTCAAGCTTGAATTGCTCTGATAACAGGAAAATTCATTAGTGGGAGCATGATTAATTGTGTTAATGTTTTATTGAATTATTTCCTTATAATTAATTGTTTCAAATTAACATGTTGAACTGACAGCTCTAATGAATAAATTATACTGCTCTTATGGATTTTTTGCTTTACAGACAGTGGCATTGGATATTCTCTCACATTACACCTGTTACAGTTTTACAGACCAAACGGTCTCATCAGGGATGTAACAATTCACTCAAATGATTCGATTCATGAATTTGATTTCACGATTCGATTTAAAGTAAATGGAAACATGTCGTTTTATTAGGCTATTGCTGTACGTTTCTTTGGGAAATTGAAATATAATAAAACTAAACTGAATTTTTAAAACAAACCCCAAATCAAATACACAAATAAAATAAATCTCTTAATATGAACAAACTATGGCTTTTTGCTCTTTCCATTTAAAATTAGAGGCAACCACTTGATTTTAATCATTATCCAAACAAAGATGCAGCATGCATGCAGTATTAGTAGTTTTTAATCTGAATTAGACTGTACATTCACACGGGCTGTCACTCATTTACTTTGATTGGGTGACGTCATGAGTTGCCGAAATGAATTGTTGGTCCATCGGCTTCACATCATTGGGATTGCTTGCAGCAGAAGTTGAACATTTCTCAACTTTTCAAGCACCAATAGAGGCATCAGCCAATCTGATTGCCTAATGTGAATAGCCAAGCTCAGGTGCTAATCAGTTGCGGTCCAATGTAATTTTTCTGATGTAGTTTTTTTTTTTGATGGTTACCGTTTACAGCTTAGGAAAATGTTAAATTCAGTATCTCAAATTCCTTAAATTCCTCCAAATTCCTCAAATTCCATTATTCTATTTTGATCTTGATTAGTTTGATTAATGTTGAGTATAAATACTAGGTACTGCTTTAGGATAGTTTAGAACATGCAACCACAATTATGGGAAAGACTACAAACTTGACAGTTGTCCACAAGACAATCATCAACACCATCCACAAGGAGGGTAAGCCACAGAAGGTCACTGCTGAAAGGGTTGGCTGTTCACAGAGTGCTGTATCAGAGTATATTCATAGAAAGTTGACTGAAAGGAAAAGGTGTCGTAGGAATAAGTGCACTAGCAACAGGGATGACAACAGCCTTGGGAAGATTGTCAGGAAAAGCTGATTCAATAATTGGGAGAGCATCATAAGGAGTGAACTGAAGCCAGATTCAGCGCATCAAGAGTCACCACAGCCAGACGTCTTCAGGAAAAGGGCTACAGCTTTTACATTCCTCGAACCAAGCCGCTCCTGAACCAGAAAAAATGTCAGAAGCATTTCTCATAGGTTAAGGAGAAAAATAACTGGACTGTTGCTCAGTGGTCCACAGTCCTCTTTTCACATTAAAGTAAATTTAGCCTTTAATTTGGAAATCATGGTCTGGAGTCTGAGGGAAGACTGGAGAGGCACATAATCCAAAGTCCAGTGCAAATTTTCCAAAGTCAGTGATGATGTCAGTGGGTGCTGTGATGTCTGCTAGTGTTGGTCCATTGTGTTTTATCAAGTAGTGTTATATCAGCAGTGCCATAGGCTGATCGCCTCCATGCCATGCCGCACTGAAGCAGTAATTCATGCAAAATGAGTCCCAACCAAGTATTGAGTGCATAATTAAACCTGCTTTGGAGATCTTGAACATTTCTGTTTTGTAAATGTTTTTTGATTGATCTTTTTTAATTAAATTGCAAATAATAAAGAACTTTTCCATTATATTATTATTATTTTTTTTTAGATGCACCCGTATGCAAGTATCAGAACTAACGCCGTGGGAACTATGACTGTTTCAACATGAGATATCCAAAAACTAATTCCCCAGACTTCTTCACGTCTGAAAAATTATTCAAATAAAGAGTCTCTGTTACTTTACAGCCTTATAAACTTATGACAATGTCCGATGTATAGGCTATTATGGACATTATGGCTACATGATTATACGGACAACATTTTATTCTGTTACACAAATACACAAATTACACCCTTTGCAAACAATACATACAAATTATGTGAGCAAAAAAACAAAAACAAAAACTAGGCTAACATACTACCGTTCCTTTTTCATTGTAGTTTTTAATTCTGGAGTAACATAAAAAAAAATAATAATAATAATATTTGTAGAACATAGTGTAACAGTATTTACGACACTGGTGACAGACAATAGCGCTTATCAACCACATGGAAGAACTTTGAGAAAAAGTAACATGGTGTTGCTTTAATATGCATTGTTCAGAGGTGAGATTAAAATAATTTTTTTTTTTTTTTAAATTTAAATAGATTTTTTGACTGGTTCGCGGTTAATCGTTAATGTCTACTTTACTTTTGTGAAGTCCTGCTAGCATGCTGGCAATGTGCTGTGACCACTAAATGCAAAGCATGGTATTAGTCACAGGCCGACTGGCCATGACAAGCCTGCAGTGTGAGGGAGATTAATGCCGGCCAGAGCCACTTTATTATCCGTAGACTCCTCTTTCTTCCTCTGGAATGGCGTCTCGCCATTCCACCTTGCCATTAATTGCCAGTGCACTCCCTCATCCCCTCCCACCCACTCTAGAGTGATGGCAAATGCACATGTCCCTAGCTTTGACAATCCTTACCATGCCACACTCACCTAGTATGGACAAACTCACACACACCTGCCCTGTGCCATCGGCCAGCGACTGCAGAGAAAATAACATTGTGGTCAATCTCTTCTGTAAGGCACAGCATGCCATGACACATACAGGAAGTAAATGCAACTGTCCTCATTTCCTCTGTACTAGATGTGGTTCCTGGCCCGATTTTATGTTACCTGGTGGAATCAAATAACTTGCACACCTTTTTCCCGCCCTTGTGTGAAGTTATATATATATATTTTAAGTGCCCTTAGGTATGTTGCAGGAGAGAATGAGTTATTATTTATGAGAAACATTTATTGTTAGATCGCTTTTTTTCAGTTAGCAATCACTCAAGTCAAGAATTGAGGAAATGTTTTTGAAATCCATTCAGACAAATGTGAAATTATGTTAAGTATGCGTACGGCATACACCGACAGTTTTCCGTAAAATGTACATGGGCTCAAAATAAAATAAAATGCTACATTAGAAAATTAGGTTTATTTTGAATAATTAAATTAATGAGCTCTTTATTATTATTATTAATATATATATATATATATATATATATATATATATATATATATATATATATATATATATATATATATATATATATATATATTATTATTATTATTATTATTATTATTATTATTATTATTATTATATCAGGTCACTTGCATTACTTGTATTTTCAGATAGTCCTATAGGTGCATTTAAACATGGGTGAGTTTTGTTGCTGAAGTCAGCTGGACACAGACTCAAAGATATCAAACTTTTAAAACACTGAGCATTACCTCCATCCTGAGCAGCATGTGTATTCCATCCAGAGATGAAGAGACGGGTGGTTATGTCAAGCATATGCCCCTGTTTATTTCCATGGGGCATTTAGCAGAACACACCTCTCTATGGGAATCTATCACACACTGAAAAACGAGTCCTCCAAGAGGTCCTTCTATGAGTTTATATCAACTTCCCAGCTGACAGCACACCACCATTAACAATTAATTATCCAAGACAGACACTAACAGACTGGGTATACACAAGCCCTCTGGGAGAGAGAGACAACCCAGATGTCACAGAGGACCGCCATGTATAATCCAGAGTCTCCCTGTATTCACTCACCCACTCCCAGAGGACACCCACAAAGTGCCATCCAAAACACTTGTGCGCTTAGGCAGAATCCACTTTAAGAGTTAGAGTTTATGAAAATGAGAAAGAAAGAGAGAGAAAAAAGGATTTGGGGGTATAAAGGTCAGGCAGTGTAACATCCTTCAAAACCTGACATTAAGTATTCAGATGCTACAAAAAAGCAAAGTGTTGGCAATTAAAATAATCAATCTTCCTGGCGACGGTGTACCCAACATCTGTTCAATAAGTCCCCCACTCTCAGTCTACCGGGAACAGAGAGGGTAAAAGGGAGGAGAGAAGGTCCACTTTTAGCTGTCCTTCAGTGATGAAAACCTCTCCACCTCTAACATACACATGCACACACACACTCGCAGCGTGGCCGGTCCATGTGGGCCTGATGTCAGATGGTTCTGCTGTGTTGTTTCCTTTGTTATAAATAACAATAGGCCACCTGGTCTTCTTCTGCACACCGGTTTACCAACAATCCGATATAGGAGGGGAGACGGGAGGGGGGCACTAATGATCCCGCAGGCTATGGGCCTCACCGGCGCCCCACCATCCACCTCACTCCCTCTCTCTCCTCATCCCAGAGCTAATGGGACGGAGGGGATTCAGGGTAGGAGTGATGAATGACAGAGACGGATGGCTTGGGACAAAGCATGTGCTGACAAGCAGTGAATACGGGGCAACGTTGCAGAAAGGTCAATGCCAGGGAGAGAGAGGAAAAGGGAAAAAGTGAGCCTTGCGTGACTTTCAAAGTTTTCTCTGTCGACTGTCAAAAACGTGTGTGTCTGTTTGTGTGTGCAAGGGTCTGCTTGAGCACAGGATGAAAGTGGGACAGATCCTTGTAGTCTGTCCACTGACCTGGTCCACTTTAACCCTCAGGTTTAGATTGACTTCATTCAATCCTTCTGTTTGATATCCCAGAGAGGCCAATGCCATTATGAGAAAAAATAATAATGGAAAAATAACATTATTACTTTTTTTTCCATTTAAATTAATATCTAATTATATGAGAATAAAATTTTTCAAACGTATAAGACAGATTAGACAGACAGACAAACAGACAGACAGATAGATAGATAGATAGATAGACAGACAGACAGATATATAGATACATAGTATTTTAATAATCTAAATATGTTTTAATACTTTTATCCAACAAAAATATTAAATTGGTAAAATAAAAATGACAGTGACATTGAAATCTTGAATAGTGTCTGCTGAAATTTTAGCTTTGCCATCACAGAAATAAATTAAATTAATTGTTCATCATTTTACAGCATATTACATTCACTGTGGAATTATACATTTACATGGATAACGCTTGGCCTCAAAACAAAATCCCTGGCGCAATAGCTCTGATCTCCTTTTGAACCAGTGCACTTTTTGGGGTGCATGTATGAGCATGTTCTGATAATTCCAGGTTAAAGGAGGCTGTCAGAGAAAGGGACAGGGAAAGAGAGAGAGAAGATCACTCAACTGCAGTGCCTACAAAAGGAGGATCGTGACTACTGCTGCTCAAAGCACAAAGAAAGCACTCAATTATGATGTGTCTGCATCTGCTGGAACATCCAGGCATGAGTGTCTATTTGCAGTCCCACAGGATCAAGCATGGCAGATCTGCCCACAGCCAGGCGTAGGTAGCCAGAGCTGATTTAGCCGCCTGTGTGTTGTGTTGTTACATATGTGTGCCATGTATTTGCACGATACACACTCACATCACACCAGGGACGACTGTACACTACCACGCTCTTCCACTGCCAGTGACCCCCATGCACAGCTCCCCATGGCTCCCCTTTCCGGCACACTGTTTCTAATCCAAAACAAATGATCTCAGGAAAGAACAGGGCGATGTGGAGGGGGGAGGGAGGGAGAAGGGAAGAGACAAATAAAGGAAAAAAAAAACGAGAGCATTATTACCTTGGCCAAGCATCAGGAGCTTAAGAGAGAGAGAGAGAGAGAGAGAGAGAGAGAGAGGGAAGAAGAAAAGAAGGTCTATGGGCAAATTCATCTTCTCCCCTGCTACAATCAATCTCTGGCCAAAAGAAATACACAATAACTAGGCAGGAAGAGGCCAAGATTTATGGGCCTGAGACATCTCCACTGACCAGCAACCACCTCACCCCACTCTCGCTCTCTCTCTCTTCCACTCCCCAGCCTTTCCTCTCCTTCCTTCCTTCCATCTACCCCCAACACTTACAATGATGTACTCTCTCCGCCGACTGTTTTACAAGTACATTAGCTTTATTTAATGAGATCAGCAAGTCATTTAACAGATGCATATGGAGCACAAGGCGAGAGACGCCCACTTACTCAAACACTCTTTTATATTGTAAAGTACATTTTGGATTTTAAAAAATGTGAATGGGACCCTTCTGCAAAGGGTTGAGGAGAAAAGAGAATGTTTTGTTTATGAATGTGTTGGAGGAAGGAGATTTATGGTACGTCTGGCTTGATATGTACTCGGCAGAGCCCCTCATGTGAAGGACGTGTAACTCACTGCTCTGAAAGTTGAAAGTATGACATACTAGAAGAGATCAGGTTGAAATTCAGATGCGGGGCCTTTTTAGTGGTCTTTACCTTTCAGCATGCATCAGAAATGTCACTACGGTTTACAATGCTTTTTATATCGCAAGCAATATTCCTACACTGTAAAAAAAAAAAAACATTCTGTAGTTTTTACAAAATAATTTTGGCAGCTGTGGTTGCCAGAATAAATTTGTAAAAAAAAAAAAAAATACAGAAAAACTGTTAACACATTTAAGTATAAAGCTGTAATTCAAACAAGAAAATTTGAATGAAAACCAGTAAGGACATGTGAAGAATCAAAGCTCATCACAAGTAGCTTCGCCACAAGCAGAAGTATGTATTAATATATAGAAGGTGCACAGAGCCATCCATGTAAACACAAAACACCAGCATGTTAACAACAAAACATGATACTTAAATAATGCAATAAACTTTCATTACATTTACATTTCAAATCACGACAGTGGAAGCAATCAAAAACAACAAAAAGAGCAATTATTATATAAGTGCAAGTGCTATAACAAGTCTCAGTTAGCTTTAAAGAATTAATCATCTTTCTTTCTTTTTAATTTTTCACTGCACACTAATTCATCAAGTTCATCAATTTATGAACATATTTTACAGTTCAAAAGTTTGGGGTCGTTAAGATTTATTTTAAAAGAAGCCTCATATGCTCATCTAAGCAGCATTTAAAAATACATAACAATATTGTAAAAGCTGCTCAAGAAACATTTATTATCATTATCATTGTTGAAATCAGTTACTTATTATGTTTGTGGAAAGTGTGCAGTATTCTCTGATGAATAACACGTTAAAAAAGAATGGCATTTGTTTGAAATAGAAATCTTAAGTAACATCACAAAAAAAAAGTGATTTATCCTTACTGAACAAAAATATTAATGTCTTTAATTTTATTTAAATAATAATTAAAAAGAAAGAAAGAAAAAAAGTATAGAATAAAGAATAAATTACAGTGGGATTAATGTGCATTTTAGTTGTGAAGCATCCTGTTATGTCACATCCAAAACATTCTCTTTTAAAATTAACATCCATCTTCAAAGATGACTTGGTCCCCTATATAATTAATTGAAATTATACAGCTGATAATATGTGGAGCCCTTTAAAGAGCTATTGAGTCACCCTGACAGCAAATAAAAACATACAGCAGAGTAATTCTGACAACAGGATAAGCCAAAGCCCTCATTGGCTATATTTTGTGAAGCCCCAGAGATCAGGAGAGTACAGCTCCTGCACACAGAGGTAAAAATTCAATTCTTGAGAGCTATATATCTAGCGGTATTTGTTTAATGAGTGCTCCTGTGGAAAGATGTATAGAACATGTCAGGCGTCCACTTGCAGTGCGTTCTGGGATACAGATAACATCACAGAATGATGTTCACTCACTCTGTCTCAACGCCCCATCCGCTTTATCTCCCTCATCCCTGGCCCATAATAAATGAGAGGCAATGGAGAACAAAGAAAAAAATAATAATAATGGAGGAAGGGAAAAAAGCCTCACCAGCACTCTGCAACCTTGCCAGAAGAATCATCAGCACCGGACACAGATGGACGTTTCGTTAAAGCACTTCAACGGTGCCACCACATGTAAACTCAGTGAAAAATGAGCCCTGTTTGTGGTCATCCTTTATCGGATGAGTCTCTTGGACTTGTGTTGTGGTGAACCTGCTGTTTGGCATGTTTAACTAACCTGTGGTCTCCCCTGGCAGGTCGTTGCTCCTTTTAAGTTATGGAAATTAGATGCAAGAGGCAGACGTGGGGGTAATTAATTGTAACTCAAAGGATAATGTTGGCCTGTCAGGGATGTCTGCGCATTGCGTAACATTTTTTTTTTTTTAAGGGAATGTGCTCAAACTGGGCGGATCTGCTGGCGTTCTGTTTTAGTTGTGGTGTGGCCGGAATGCTAAGACACTTCCTGCTTTTCTCCAGCACCCCTCTTCCTTTACTGCCTCCTCTTCTTCCTGTCATACTATTTATTGTGTTTGTAAGCACCTCATACAAAGGAATTATCCGAGAGCAATGTATTGACTGGGACACCCTTGCATAAGTGCATGAGACACACCTTTACTTTTTGGAAGTAAACAAATATGACACTTTAATTATCTGTACTTTCATGCCACATGTGCTTAACAGTTTCTGTTTTCTGCATTTAAGCATTTTTGGAGACAATTTTTAGATTTCAGATTCACTTTAATTAATGATTAAAAACACTTTAATCATTAAAAATGCACTCAAACCTCTGTTTAAGCTTGTACTTGTTTGGAAACACATGTACATATATACATAAAGTTTCAATTGAAACACACATACATAAGTCTAATTTGAGGCAAAGTCTGAATAATTTATAATTTAGCTTTTGAGGTCTTTTTTTTTGGTCTAAACAAAATGACTGTTCTCAAACATATTTTTTTAAAGCAAATATTTTAACTCAATATAAAAACGATAAATATTGTGCATTGATATAGCATGATCTATATAGTGAGAAGTTAAGTCTACTCATAATACTCCAGCTATACTTAATAAGCTTAGCTGAGTCTGAAAGGAAAGAGAATAATGATGCTGGTGTTGATGGAAGCTGCCTTGTGGGAGACCAGATCACGAACCCCCTCTGTGACACATATGCCAAGAACGTGTTCGCACCAGCGACACCTCGTCCCCCTAAACCAGGGTGTGGAAATCCATCTGGATATGTAAATAAAGGAGGTGCGTGAGAGGGGACATGACAGCGCCACTGCACCTGTACAGTGTTGTACACAGGAGCTTAAAAGCTTATTCAGGTCTCTGGTCCGACTCAATCTCCTCAAATCAACTGCAGAGCTTTCAAAAGGCTCCCTGTGCTGACACACGACATGTTCGTGACCTGTGAAGGAAGGGGAGAGGGGACAAATGAGAAGAAAAAAAAGTAAACTGAAAAAGAAAAAAAAGGTGGGAACATTTTCGGTATCACCAAGAGGCCTGTGAGCCTTGTGACTGGTTTGGGAGGGTTGAGCGATGGTTTCACAGTGGAAACACCAAAGAGTGGGAATCTGCTACAGGAGATTATGGCTATTATTTGTCTTAATTTACTCTCTGCTCTTGAATGTTGGGCCTTGTACTCCCTGCAGGATAAAGACGTCCCCTGTAGGTTGGGCCGCCTACATGTGCAATGGGTTTTTATTGACTGTGAGAGAGAGTTGATCCGTGTGGGCTGTGGAAAGGAGGGGTAGTCCCTGAGTCTTGCCGATCCAAACGGATGTCACACAGCAAGAGAAGACTCTAATAACGGCTCTCTCTGGACCCTTCTGGGCATGGTGGACCGACACATGTTCACACGCATACATAGGCCACCTCATATTCTCGCTCTAATGTCTCCATGCCTGCTAGCCATAAACAGCCACTGTCCTAACCTTCTGCAAAGCCCCCAAAATACCTCCATTCTCTCACTGAAATGTCTAGCTGTGTTCCAGTGGCTAACGGCCCTACGAAGACCAACCTTAGCTTAATTAAGATAATATAGCTTCATCATTCTATTGTCCTTAAGACTTTCTCTCCTCCTGTTTTATTCATCTGTCACAAGAGTTCAATTGTCGACCACAATTCTAAGTGACTCAACAGGGTCCAAAACACCATTTTACTAAAAAGCAGAATTAAACTAAAAACTAAAAACGCAGTGTGAAGCCTCGTGCACAGAAGGCGATGTTTGGACCATCTGTCAGTAAGTCCACCAAGTCTCTTTTTTCACAGGTCTCTCTGTCTTCATGGACGAGCTGAACGACCTCTCCTTCCTGTCAGAGTGCCAAGGCTCATTGAGTCATCTTCACCCTGCGCCATGTCAGTGGGACCCTTTTGTTCCACGTCGCTCTTTTGACTTGGGCTAGTGCAAACAAGTTGAAGTGCAAAGTAATGTGACACTAGGTGATGGATGATAGAAGAGCCAAGGCTACGGCAGGCACAGGGGTTGAGCAGAGTTAGAGGTGTTTTAGGATGAGTTCTCTTGTAAACAGGCATCTGCAGGTAAATACAAAATGAGTACGATCTGTAGTGGATGATGGAAACTGATGGGCTGATGGGAACATGTGCGACCACTTGAAAAAACCTTGTTTTTTAACTAGGCAACATTCACGATTCACATGGACACCGATTTATTAGCCCCAATTTAAAACTTTGTTCATTTTACTAATAATCACTTAAAGGGAGGGTGAAATGCTATTTCATGCATACTGAGTTTTTTACACTGTTAAAGAGTTGGATTCCCATGCTAAACATGGACAAAGTTTCAAAAATTACGTTTTAGGTTTGAAGGAGTATTTTTGTTCCAAAAAAAACTCTTCCGGTTTGTCACAAGTTTCGGAAAGTTTTTTTTCGAGTATGGCTCTGTGTGACGTTAGATGGAGCGGCATTTCCTTATATGGGTCCTAAGGAACTTCTGCCGGAAGAGCGCGCGCTCCCGTATAGCAGAGCAGAGAGAGGCTGAGCACAGCCTGATCAGAGCGAGAGCGTCGCGAAAAGTCACAAAAGGAGTGTGTTTTTGGTTGCCAGGGCAAGACAACCCTGCACAGATTACCTAAAGAGAAACAGCATTAAGGGACCAGTGGATGGAGTTTATTTTTACAGAGCATCAACGGAGTTGTGCAAGTGTTTTTGTTTGTTCCCTGCATTTCGGATTGCACATCGTTTATTTCTTAAGGATAATGCAGTCCCAACGAAAAAGGGTCACTATCGTGTGTTGGAACCACAGGCGGTGAGTAAAACTGCTTCAAATATCTGTGTTGTTAACTTAGCTATCAGCGCGTAAGCACATCAAGTTAAACAACATGCAATGTTGTCATCAAACTGCACTTTCCACATGTACAGCTTAAAAAAAAAAAAAAAAACGACATAAAGTGGAACTTAGTCATTTTCCAAAACCGCTAAGCAAATATATAAGGTTTCAGTACATACCACATAGAGACGCCTTTGCTGATGCTGCTCTTGTTAAATTTCAGCCTCTGGATCTGTGTCACAGCTTCCACATGCTCTCAACACAAAAGCCTACTGGCGCTCGTGCTGGAGCTTTAGCTCCGCCCACACGTCACGCCTCTAGGCGCTCGTGTTTTTCCGGGAAAAATCGGTACAGACTATTTTTCTCTTATAAATATAATAAATATAAAGACTTTTTGGAGTTATGAAGGATGCAGTACTACTCTATAGGTACTCAAGATTAACAGGATATTGAGTGAAAACGAGCATTTCACCCCCCCTTTAAGGTAAGGGCTGGGTAAAATATTGATTTTCTAAATAATCTTTAAAGCTGCAGTTCATAACTTTTTTTTTTTTTTGGTTAAAAATTATCCAAAGTCAATATTTGAGCAATAACAGAACCGCCCAGTGTTCAAAACTATCTCATAATAATGTTTTCTAATTTGAGTGGTATGGCTAGGTTTTCACTGGAAATTCGAACATGGCACTGCGTCATTATGTCACGTCTGTAAAACATAAAGAAGTTGTCCCAGCTTCTATCGCATATGAGGATCCTGCAGGTGGCGGATTGTTTATAGCCTTTTCTCACAGCAGCTAGAATAATTAAATGTATCATGATAATGGCAGATTGTAATCCAGAAATGATTCTGTGTTTATGAAGCACATGTGAATGAAATTAAAATATATTCCAGTTTTAAATGTCCTTCTGATTACAGATAGCCTGGGATTAAACAAGATCTGGGATAAACAAACGAGGCAGACTTGTTTCTTTCTCGTTCAGATCACAATGAATAGATGAAAATTCTTATTTGGGTCAGAATCTATGATTACTAAGTATACGATTCACACCGGTGCGGTGACTGACTGCCACACATACTCAAACCATTATATTCATCCGCGCTGGAGCCATGCCAGAGTACAACCCACGCAAAAAGATAATTCTGCAAGTAACTGCAATTCCAGGCTTTCATACAGAGATGGCGAGAAAGAGGCAAAACTTACGAACTGCTGCTTTAAATGATAGCAAGAAGACATATCTTTATATTGATCAGTAATAGTAACCAATGAAGTCTGATTCATGAATGACTCTTTTAAAAAATCATTCAAAAGACTAACAAATCCAGTTACTGCTGAGCTAGTTACTGTTTGCATCTTTGAATGAACGCACTGAATCTATGAGAGTGATTACTGAATCAACATCAGGTCACATTATTTTCAGTGATTGAATATTTTAATAAAAAAACATTAGATAGATGGTGGAAAACAGAGCACATAATTCACCAAAACATTTTGCAATATTTTGATTTATACATATGCATACTGTATGCTATTTTATTTTAAATAAATGCATCTCCGAGGGCAGTATTACAGTGTCGATTTTCCAATTAATCACCATTTAAATAATAGCAAGGAGACATGTCTTTCCACTGAGCTGTACTGCAGTGCATACAGTGAAACCAATGTAGTAGGATTCATGGATTTAAAAAAAAATCTGATCATTATGAGCTGATTTTTTAACTAATTATTCAAAGACTCACAATTTCTACACTTTAACATTAAATGAAAGAACTCAATGAATCTATAAGTGATTACTGAATTAATATCAGGTCACATCACATTCAGTGATGGAATTTTTTTTTTAAATCTTTTTTTTTTTTTTTTTTTATACATTTACATACAGTACTCTGCAAAAATCCGGTTAAATTTATGTTAAAAACAGGCAGGTGTGGTTGGCAAAAATTAACTGTACAAAATACAGTGAAAATGTGTCCAGTTCTATGGGATGACATATTTCTTTCTGTATATTTTACAGCTTATAACCCTATAGTTTATAAACTCATGTAATGTTCATATACTAATCTACTTGAACTTAAATGCACTGATAACTACCATACTAATACAGGTGGTATAGTGGAAGGCCACTTATGATAAACTGACAAAACACCATCAAGGTAACACACATTTCACTGAAATAATGCTGTTAATAATCAGAACCATCACAATGCAGTCTGAATTTATCCCAGCAATCAAAATCCTTGCTTTAAACCAATAAAATCCTTCATGCACCACTCTTCAAATCCAAACGGTGCCATTGTGTCTTCCTCATTGGCTGTGAAACATAACAGAGAGATGTTAAAACTGCAGAAACCGAGAGCATATCTCAGCTCTTTTACGATTGTCATATAATGACAGTCACACCTGACTAGTGTCGTGGAAGTACAGGAGCACAGGACTGGCCCCTGTGGCCATATAAATCTCAGGGGGAAACGAACAGTGATATGGTTCTACCGGCATAACTTACATGTGTCATAGCTGTCCACACATGGCCCACATGTCATACCCTGACAAGAAAAGAGGAGGGGATAGACGACTCCAAAACGTTCTACAGCAACTCCACATTTAACATTTCACACAACTGCAAATATCTCTTGAATGCAGAGTCTCTGGGGCACAATTATTTGTAAGGGAATACAGTTCAGACTTGCTCCGTTCCCTTTGGATTTTATGATAACACAACCATAAATGTGCTCCAGATAGCATAGCGCAAAGAAACATTAAGTCCTTAAACAGCAAAAGAGTCGTGTTTTGAAAATAGCCCCAAAGAACAGCATTACATTTATTTTGTAGCATTTTCATTAAATTTAATGGTTCGTGAAAAAAGAAAAAAAGAGTTATGATCATTTGGCCGTTTATAGCTGGCTAAAATCCAGACTCAGAGCGGAGGGTCATGAAAAGGTCAAAGGGCCGTGTTCCCTACAGGATGACAATAATAAGTATGACCTGACAAATTGATTTTGCATTCTGCACAGCAGCAAAATGTGCATTACAGAGCCCGCTAGCTTTTGTGCTGTGAGTAAATGGACAATAAAGCATAAAACAACATAAAATAGCTCTTCGGCATAATTAGTCACTACCACATAAGCATTTGAGAGGTGGCGGGGGCAGGCAGCACTTAATATCGGGGCTGTGAGGGTGTTATGCTGCGAGCAGACCCTCATTCAGTTCCCTTACCGTTCCCTTGTTACAGAGCCATGGCCAGCAGTGGGCAGCGCTGCGGTCGGTGTGCCAACGGTCACACATCAGTGCGTTTTGTCATCTAACACAGAGAGATGATGGCCGTGGCCTCAGTAACTAACCCCCCACCCCCACCAACACACATCTGCATGGGAGAGCACGGCCTAGTAACAGTGGGCCCGGTCCAGGCTTGTTTCAAGAGCCAGGTCTAGACTAATAGATTTCCTCCTGTATTTATACCCAACATCACTCTTGCTCCCCGGGCCCTCAGCACAGGTAGCTGTTTTATAAGAAATGAACAATCTTTATAGATGTGCCCGAGCCATAACAAGTCTGATTTTCAGCACTGGCCCCAGTGTATAAGTCCTGTGGAATTGTCAGGCTTCGCGCTCTACAAATCAAGCCTAACTTATGATGTTTTGCGGGTAATTTTTATTCCCGTTTGACTGGCCAACTACCCTGTGGTAATAGAATGTTGGGAAAAGGCCAGTGGGGGAATGTTTGTGCTCCGGGTGATTGATCGACGGCCACCACACTTTTCATTTATATCTCTCTCACCGCTTCCATTGCCAATCGGTTAAGTTTAGGAAAAATGAATCCAAAAAAGCACGGCGGAAGAGAAATGACCCCAGATTACAGTGAGGCACAATCGTAGATCTAAGCCGGACTCTGGTGTCGGGGTGCATGGTTTTTTGTGAGCATAAGCTATCTAAATGAAAATCAATACTATATGTGCCAGCGTTTACAATGGAGAAGCACCCCGAGTCCATGTGGAGGGGTGGGGAGGAAAAAGGGAGGATGAATTGAGGAAAAGAGGACGGAGGCTCTTGGGTCTTGTGGGTATCGGACTGGAGTCAAGGCCTAATTTACCTCCTGACCATTTAACAAACATATACAGTATCTCTACTGATTGTGTTTCTGTGATATTGATCTAAATCTATGTTTATACCATTGTTCATGTACACAGTACAAGTATTATTTCACCTGAAAATAAAAATTTGCTGAAAATTTACTCAACCTAAGGTCATTCAAAATTAGTTTGTTCCTTAATTTAAACAGATTTGGAGAAAATTTGCATTATTTCACTCGCTCACAAATAGGGTTGGTTATTCAATTCAGTTCAATTTTATTTGTATAGCACTTTTTACGATACAAATCATTGCAAAGCAACTTTACAGAAATGTTATGTTTCTATAATATTTTGTAGTAGCTTATCAGTGACTCAGTTTATGTATCTACTGTATGGTAGAAATGTACAGAAAAAAACAATGAAAGACGTAGTCAGACAACGAACACTATTAACAGCAATTATTATGATGCAATCAAACTTATAGCAAAATTTGGTAGTTCTTTATGTTGTTTCAGGGTTGGCATCATCTGTGGTCCTCTTAGGGGTTAGCATCATCTCTTCTCAGGTGTTCGGGATCCAGACTAAATCCTAGATTACCATGGGATGTCAATGGGTCTTTAATCTTGGCTAAAGAGATGTGTCTTGAATGCTTGGCTAAAAAGATGTGTCTTTAATCTAGATTTAGAGTGTGTCTTAAACCCAAACTTTATCAGAAAGACTATTCCAGACTTTGGGAGACAAATGAAAAAAATCCTTTAGTGGACTTTGCAAAAAGTCCAGAGTTGTATGACCTTAGGGAGCATTGTGGAATGTAGCGTGGTAGAAGACTAGTTAGGTATGCAGGGGCTAAACCATTAAGGGCCTTATAGGTAAGTAATACTATTTTGTAACTGATACGGAACTTAATAGGTAGCCAGTGCAGAGACTGTACATTTGGGGTAATATGATAATTATTTACAGTATTTGCATTACAGTAGTCCAGGCTAGAGGTCATGAATGCATAAACTAGCTTTTCTGCTTCAGAAACATGTAAGACATTTCCTTGGTTTGGCAATGTTTCGAAGATGGACATTTTTTTTTTTTTTTTGTAACATGGGAAATATGATTTTCAAAAGACAAGTTGCTGTCTAATATAACACCCAGATTTTTGACTGTAGAGGAAGTAACTGTAGATCTGTCTAGTTGCAAATTGTAATCAACAAGATTGTGTCTACTTTTTTTGGTTCAATAAGTAATATCTCTGTCTTATTCAAATTTTATAGGATCTGAACCATCTTAGAGCCTGCTCTTGAATACCTGTATAGTTCTGTAATCGATTTATGAGTATATGAGTATTGGTATGGTTTGAAATTTATCAATTCCGATTCTGATTCTGATTCCAATGTGGTAAAAAAAAAAAAAAAAAAAAAAAAAAAAAAAAAAAAATATTGAATTCAAACATTTAGATATCAAACGTATTTATTCTGTGTCTCTTTTTGAGAAACATTTATTTGCATCTGAATACCATAAACAAATATCAGCAGGCTACTTAAAGGGGTCATTTGATGTGATTTCAAGTTTTCCTTTCTCGAGTGTTACAAGCTGTTTGTGAATAGATAACATCCCTAAAGTTGCAAAGACTAATATTCTTAATACAATTTTAGACTAGTCCATGCCCTCCTAAAACAACTTTTTTAAACACACCCAAATGTCTACATCACAATGTGGGAAGATTTGCATAACATAGCCCAAATGTTCCCTGGTGAAAATATAATATGCCAAGTATATTAAATCTTGGTATACTTCTGTGTACTTAAAGTCAGAGTAATGATCAGTATAATTTAAGTATGTTAATGATTAGCAAACTTAAAGTGTGCTATTTTGCGAATGCTAACTTTGTACTAAATATGTTTAAGTTATAATTTAATTGTAATTAAACACAATTTCAAGTGTATTTAGTGTACTTTCATGTGCTAAAGTGGAACAACTTCAAGTATGCTTAGTACACTTCAAGTATAGGCTGTGGGACAACATATGTGCTTGATTAATGAATTAAAGTGTGCTTTATTTCTATTACAAGTACATTATAATTGAAATTTTGGTATATTTCTGTGTACTTAAAGTCAGACTAATGATCAGTATAATTTAAGTATGTTACTGATTAGCAAACTTAAAGAGTGTTATTTTGGAAATACTAATTTTGTACTAAATATATTTAAGTTGTAATTTAATTGTAATAAAGCACAATTTCAAGTGTATTTAGTGTACTTTCATGTGCTAAAGTGGAACAACTTCAAGTATGCTTAGTACACTTTAGGCATGTCTATAGGGACTACTTGTGATTAATGAAATTAAAGTTTTTTTCTTTGTATTTCAAGTACATTACAAATGCATAATGAGTTTCTTTGAAATGTACAACAAAAAACAAACATAATAATTTGGTGGTAATTGTATATGATTTTTAAGCAGAAAGGCTAAACTACCTATGGGGCACTTAATTTACTCTAAGCTGAATGTTGTAAAGTCAATAAAAAATAATAACAATAATTACATGAATAAAGACATTTTATTAACAAGTATTTATTTAAATCTATTTAAAACATTTTTATTTACATTTACAGGAACTTGGTTTCAAAACTTAACAGAATAAATTTACCATGTTTTACAACAGTGCAAAAACAGAAAGAAACCACAGAGAACCTTCCGAACAGCAACAGAGGTGTAAATAAAAACATATTTACACATCAGACCTTCTTCTGGACGAACTGTTCATTGTTGCACTTGCGTCTGATAGCTGCTCGCACATCAGATGCTGTTGACTGTGGAAACTCCAGCAGAACTGCATCTGTTAACAGAAAAGACAACATATAGCTGAACAGCATAGCACTTTATCTCATGAACAAATACTTTGGGGCCTGAATTTTCAATACAGTCTCTCTATCGACACTCAATGCCACAATGTGTGATACACATATGATCATTCACACAAGTTGTTTAAACTTTCTGTAATTGCATGAACAGCATAAAAGGTTTGATTTACATACACATACTGACATACAGAAATTTAACACCACTGGGCCAAACATTTCTAAGAACAGTAATGGTTACAGGTATGTTTCCACATAAGTCTGGTTTAGCACAGCACCATTACAAACTTTTCCCAACCCATAATTCTTTGTGCTGAAACTATATGAAAAATGACACTAATGCTCAGCACTGGTCACTTTTTCTCGCAGTTTAAGCACACTAATAACAGGTAGTCCTCTATAATGAGTATATTTCTTACTGTCTGTAAATTGTTCAGTTACCATGGGAACAAGTTGCATGTTTATATATTTACATTTAAAAGAGCTCCATTAACAGCTATAAGGCCTCAGTTATACCAAAGTGTTTTTTGTCAGCTGAAAATGCTAGGTGCTCTGCTGAAAATGTCCAGCTGCGAGTGCTTGAGAGCGCAGCGTTTTCAGTTGAGACGCTTTGGTTGCTATGATAAGGAGTAAAAAAACACCCGAACTCTCAGCTCGAAAAAGACACTCAACACGCTCCTGGTGTTTTATATATTACTAGACATGAAAAAGAAGTCATAGACTCAACAGCAAAGCACAGTGGTGGTAGTGCGATGATACTGGGCTGCATACGTGTTATAGGTGTTGGAGGGCAACATTTATAGCTGGTACCCTAGTTGACTGATGATGGACCAAAATACTGGCCGACAACTAACGTCACCAGTCAAAGTCATACTGTGGCACCTATATTTTTTTGTTATGCGCTTTCATAATGATTTTACATACAAACATTTTTACATAGAAAAAAATATTATACTTTACCACTTAACTAATGCAAATACAGTGATGTGTTGTATTTTATTTCCCTGTATTTGCTATTGAACCAACTTCTGCTGCATACTGTATTAAATGCATACTGACTTTGCACTTATGATTCAAGAAGATTCATGGTTCTTTTATTGCTTTATAAGTAGATAAAATTACACACCTGTTATGGCCTGCACTTTGGCAACGTCCAGCTGGGTTTTAGGAGGGGCCCCTTTTCCTGATTTCCCTGTTAGCGTGGACTGGGCAAGTACATCTTTTGTAAAGACCAGGACAGCCAGCTCCTGCGCAAAGATGGTCATGCGTGTGCGGTTCAGTCGCTGGAAGGCCCTCTTTGGAACTGAAACTTCACTGCCAGCCAAGGGTTGCTGTATAGAGAAAAAGGGAGATGGAAGAGTGGTATGATCTCTCGTGTGCAGGTTCCCATTAACAAGATAATTCACATGATGTAACATATATGTAACCTACAACTTTAAGGATGATCCCTGTTCAAAACAAAATACAATATGTACATGTTCAAAAGCTATGAATTTAATGTAGTTCTTAAATAATACAATGATAAATGTATCTTTTATTCTTTAATTGTAACGTACCATCTCAACTTCAGTGACAAAAGAGGAGGTTGTGGATGATGGGGTCCCCCCAAACGAGGGCTTCAATGACTTTATACAGTGGACACACTCCTTCATTATTTTAATCATTTCTGGAAGTTCTAGGTGAATTTAAATGAAAAACAAATGTATTTTATTAACATTTATTATGACACAGGATAGACTGATGCAATGTAAAAGCTGACCTGAGATTATGGGACTTCAGATCAGTATATGGCAATTATGACAATTGTGGAACAAACTTTATTCTTCAATGTCAACCCCTGTAATGAAAGCTTATACCTACCACGAAGGGATGCCATGATTTCATCCATTTGGGGTGCCATTTGTTGACCAGTGCTATAATCCATTAACTGCTAAAACAAACAATGAAAAGCAGACATAATACATTTTATTTATTAAAGTCACATTTTACAACATGAACTTGTTTTTGAATGTTATAATATACATTTACATTGTGCTGCATTGCGGGTAATCCTTCATCCATATCACTACCCTAAAATATAATAACAGATTAATTAAAAGCAATACAAAGAGAGTCCATGTCTGAGAGAATGTACAGAAAGCAATCAGAAAAACTTCATAACTTACAATGTCAGGTTGGTTTGGACTCCGTATGACTGTGGCATCATCATCTGAACTGGTGTAATCATCAGGAGTGGATGATTTGGGTCTGGCAGCCTTTAAAGTCTTTGCTTGCTTTATCAGGACAACACATTCATAATGTAAAAAATTTAACAATGAATAGGAATGTAATAAAAATTAGGGTTTTTAAAAACATCTTAATATGACACCAGGTGATATTTGTATTAACTGTAAACTGTAACTAAGTAACGTATAAAGAGGATACTACATTTCTTTCATAAAGCCTTCTATTCTTTTTAAGTAATGTCCTGTTTATAAAGCACAGTACAACAAAATGTAAAATTTATCCAGGTCTTCAGAAAACCAGTATCCCTTACACAATAAAGTTGTTGTGGAAATTCCTCCTCAGTTGCCTCACTATTATGCTGATCTTGTGTGTTTTTGTTCTTATTTTTGGAAAGGGAAACCTTCAGGTTTTGAAGCATCTGGTTCTTGGCTGTCTCTTTGATCTTGGTTTGCTTTTCCTGAACAAAATATACAGTTAAAGAATTAGTCCACTTTAAAATTTGAATTGAATGATAATTTACTCACCAAATTAATAAATTACTGCCTGAGCACTCAGTACTCGCTATAGCTTTGTAGCTACCACCACAGAGAAGGAATGTGCCAAAGCCAACATGAAGGTAGCTGGGCATGTTATATACCTAACTTTTTGAGACAGCGTGTAGCAAGTATTAAGAAAGTTAGCTATGCATTTAAACTTAAAAACTGTTTAAACTAATATGCAAATTCATTTGCAAATTTGCAAACTTTTACTCACCATCTTAGCTTTTTTTGCCTCCACCGCATTGGTCTCCAGCATTTTCTTTTTCATGATAACACCCCTGCATTCTTCCTTGGTCCATATATCTTTACCCAAAATGAATAAATTCTTCTTTGTGACAAGATCCTTGAACGAATCTGATATAACGATAGAAATATACAGGTTAGCCGACACCAGCATGCAAACCAACATAAAAAAAAGTTAACAATGTTAAAACAATGTTAAGTATACAAGAATCTGAACATGTAAACGAAAAATAACTGATACAATATCATCTTACCTCCTAATAGTAGGACTTTAGCTGGTACTGTCCTATCGGGCTCTTTTCGTGTGGGCCATTTGATCTCAATCCAGTTATCATCGCTGTCAAGGTCTGGCTGCGACGTCACTTGACTTAAATTGGCCGAATTCCCAATAAGCGATGCACTTTCAACTTTTACTGTTTTGTCTATAAAGTAATATATAGCGAATTGGTAAGGCATCGTGATTCGAGACCTTTTCACCTCACCTGCAGAGTCAGACCTACTATGATTGACGGGATTGCGTAACATGTAACGTCAGGCGTCAGATGCTCCGATTGGTTGCAGTGAGCTTCAAAACTATACGGCACACACTTTACCGCCAAATTCAAAGTTAGAGACTAGATACTCTGAAACAGTCTATGCTCTGAAATCATGGCATCAAACCGTAATTTGAAAAGACATTTGAATTGCGACGGGACTCAACCAGAGACGCCCAGAACAACAAAATACAGAAGACTTCATCAAAAAAAGGTAAACATAAATAATAAGAAACATTTATGAAAAAATTTTTCACAAGAAAACTGTAAATTACGGTGTACTGCAATAGCCTACAGCAATTATTAAAATAATTTAGGACGTGTTGTTTTATCTTATAGGTGCTTCATTATTTGTTCTTTATATTTTATATGTGAACCTGCTTTGTAATAATGAACCATTATGAAAAGCACTATATTAATAAATATTTGAAGTACAGCAGTATTTTGTAAAGGTAAATATTATAAATTAATAAACTGCTGTAAAATCTCAAATTAAATAAATTTGCTATATAAATATAACAATGTATATTTTGTACATGATACATGCCTTTTTTTCCTCTGAGAAGTGTTTCATATTTGATTTTTATCCCATCTAAAAACACAGTAGTACAGTGTATATATGGGTTATTACAGTGTAACACTCCATCTGTAAGACTGGACCAATGTGATGGTAAAATCTTTATTAATATAATTTACTTTATTACTTTTAGTACTTTCAGTATTCATATGACCCAAGACTGTCACATAATGTAACTTTTCAAAGACAAAAGCTTCATGGTGTTTTGAAAATTTGTTAAACATGAGACATTACAGGCACTATTGGTGTATAAATTTTACTGTTTTACAGTTATGTTGTTTGTACTGTATTTGCAGAAACCACTGAAATTAATATACAAGAGATTTCTTTGTACATCTCCAGTTCCCAACTCTTTGGACAGAGGAACAGTTTGTGAAAAGGTATGACTTTAAGAGAAAAATGTTTATGTTTAACAGCATTTTTTATTACTAATTAATTAGACATTTAAACTGTATAAGTCAGTTCTTCAAAAATACTGCTTTTATTTTGTTAGATGCTAAATACTGCTGTTTTATCACTGAAACTGCACTTTTTCTTATCCATTTGTCTCAGATACAACTTACACATGTTGATGCAGATAATTTTAAAGTGCAAAGAAGCCTGCAAGACAGTAAAAATCAGAACAGAGACACAGAAGAAAGGAGGCAAGATGTGATATCTGAAACGGTGATAAGGTTTAAGAAGACAGAACGTGAAAGCAAAGATGATAATGTAAGTGCACAGGAGGACAGAGAGGAAGATGATGAAGATGCACAGGAAGACAGAGAGGAAGATGATGGAAGTGAACAGGAAGACAGAGAGGTACATGATGAAGATGCACAGGAAGACAGAGAGGAAGATGATGAAGATGCACAGGAAGACAGAGAGGAAGATGATGGAAGTGAACAGGAAGACAGAGAGGAAGATGATGAAGATGCACAGGAAGACAGAGAGGAAGATGATGTAAGTGAACAGGAAGACAGAGAGGAAGATGATGAAGATGCACAGGAAGACAGAGAGGAAGATGATGGAAGTGAACAGGAAGACAGAGAGGAAGATGATGAAGATGCACAGGAAGACAGAGAGGAAGATGATGGAAGTGAACAGGAAGACAGAGAGAAAGATGATGAAGATGCACAGGAAGACAGAGAGGAAGATGATGAAGATGCACAGGAAGACAGAGAGGAAGATGATGAAGATGCACAGGAAGACAGAGAGGAAGATGATGAAGAAGCACAGGAAGACAGAGAGGAAGATGATGGAAGTGAACAGGAAGACAGAGAGGAAGATGATGGAAATGAACAGGAGGACAGAGAGGAAGATGATGAAGATGCACAGGAAGACAGAGAGGAAGATGATGAAGATGCACAGGAAGACAGAGAGGAAGATGATGGAAGTGAACAGGAAGACAGAGAGGAAGATGATGAAGATGCACAGGAAGACAGAGAGGAAGATGATGGAAGTGAACAGGAAGACAGAGAGAAAGATGATGAAGATGCACAGGAAGACAGAGAGGAAGATGATGAAGATGCACAGGAAGACAGAGAGGAAGATGATGAAGAAGCACAGGAAGACAGAGAGGAAGATGATGGAAGTGAACAGGAAGACAGAGAGGAAGATGATGGAAATGAACAGGAGGACAGAGAGGAAGATGATGAAGATGCACAGGAAGACAGAGAGGAAGATGATGAAGATGCACAGGAAGACAGAGAGGAAGATGATGGAAGTGAACAGGAAGACAGAGAGGAAGATGATGGAAATGAACAGGAGGACAGAGAGGAAGATGGTGGAAGAAAACAACAAAGAGTCTGTGAAATAAAAAGCCAAGATCGAGATGAGTTTCTTAAGGTAATTTCAGCATTTACTAATACTTTTTTAAATAAAAGTATCTATTAACATAAGGTAATGCACACTGAACTAACATGAACGAACAATGTTCAGTTGTATTGATATTAGAAAAGTATTATAAATGACAAATGCTTTACAAATATATATTTTTGTATTTCTTAGTTATTACCATGTTCGCTACAGCATTTACTAATCTTGATGAATCCTTAAATTCAAAGTGTAACTATGTTGACTGTAAGCCTATCTGTTTTGACAGAACAACACTATAAGTGCTGCTGCATTTCTTCAAATATTGCTTTAGGTGTAAATGTGATTAATTTTGTGTTTTACAGAAACAGCTAGATGATGATCTTGTATACCCTGGTGCTCCTCTCACGAAGGGACAGAGTCTGCTTTTACTCATGTCATATGTACTGAGGCACAATTTGACAGGTGTAGCACTTCAGGATCTTCTTACATTGTTTAATGCACATTTCCCTGGCTTGGTGCCAGCAACCACATACCTTTTTCATAAAGCCTATGGACAGTTTGGCCAGTATAAGCCCCATTTCTATTGTATCAACTGTGAAACCTACATTGGACCCAGTGAGACAGTACCACAAAACTGTTCTTCTTGTAATACTGAATTTGACATTGAGAACAGCCTAAAACTTGGGTCGTACTTTCTTGTACTTAGCCTATCAGCCCAAATAGTGGACATTTTGGAAAAACCTGATATACATTTGAATACAAAGGAATCAACTCCTGGCATTCTTTCTGATATTCAGTGTGGGGCAGAATATCAAAAATTCAAGCAAACTGGACAAATGGGGGATGATGACATTTCAATTTTGTGGAACTGTGATGGAATTCCAGTTTTCAAAAGTAATAATGTTCAGATATGGCCAATCCAGTGTCAAATTGTAGAACTGTCACCAAGAGTCCGGCAAGGTAATATATGCATTCCATGCTTATGGCTTGGTAACAGCAAGCCAAATATGGCTACATTTTTAACTGCTTTTGTTGCACAGCTTAAAGAACTGGAACAGGTTGGTATTAAATGGAGTGACTCTGAAAACACAGAGCACACAAGCAAAATTCATTCGCTACTCTGCTCCTCAGATTCAATTGCCCGCCCCCTCCTGAGAAATACGAAACAATTTAATGGAAAATATGGATGTGACTTCTGCCTTCACTCTGGTGGTGGCCCATATGTATGGGAAACACCAGAACCACCATTAAGGACAGAGACTGACCATTTCAGGCACGCAATGCTGGCAACACCTGAGAGACCAATAATGGGTGTGAAAGGCCCATCCCCTCTGATGGAACTTGAGAGCTTTAAAATGATCACTGGATTTGTTCCGGACTACCAGCACTGTGTTTGCCTTGGTGTAACGAAACAGTTAACATCTCTGTGGTTGGATAGTAAGCACCATAAGGAAGAATGGTACTTGGGCTCTAAGGTCAGTGACATAGACCAGGGACTAATGTTAATTAGCCCACCTGTGGAGGTCACAAGGGCACCCAGATCAGTTAAGGACCGAAAATTCTGGAAGGCGTCTGAATGGAGGTCATTTTTGCTCTTTTATGCTTTGACTGTTTTGAGTGGAATTTTAAAAAAGAAGTACTGGAGTCATCTTTTTTTGTTAGTTTTTGCAATTCACACTCTTCTGCAGGATGCAGTGAAAATGACCCACGTGGATATGGCAGAGCAAGCTCTTCGAAAGTTCGTACATAATTTTGAGAAACTGTATGGTGCTGGTAATGTCTCTTTCAATGTACATTTGTTAATGCACTTGGCATCAAGCGTACGCAACTGGGGACCATTGTGGGCAACATCCACATTTCCATTTGAATCATTCAATGGGACTTTGCTAAAATTTTTTAATGGAACAACACATGTGTCTGCTCAAATAGTGAAAAGATTCCTTAGGTGGAGGGGTCTTTCAACAAAAGCAGAGACTATAATGGAAAATGCAAATGACAACATAAAAAAAATATTTGGCAAACTCCAGGGTAGGTCTGGCGTAACAAAAACATCAAAAGAGTTTCCAGATAATGTCAGAGGTTTTGGCTGCCCAAAGAAAGGCAGCACATCTGTGCTGCAGAGGAGGGCTATTGAACATTTCACAGGAGACACTGTTCATTTAGGTTTATTTTATGACCGTTTCATTTGCAACAGTGTTGTTTATCATTCATATAATAACACAACTCTTAAAAAGAGAAATAATTCTGTTGTACAGTTAAATGATGGGACATTCTGTGAGATTTTGACCTTGGTGGCCTACACATCTGAGGATGGGGCCTCTTCTGTATTTGATACAAACAGTTTCTGTCTTTTAGTTAAAGAGCTAGCCAAGAGTGGAAGAAAGGTTTATAGAGATGCTCAGTTAAATATATCCTGTACATTTCTAACTGAAGTGTGTCACACCAATAATGTATTTGCTGTACATCCTCAGTCATTAGAGCGCAAATGTGTAATGGTGAAGTCTAAGGACAAAATGTATGTTAGTCCACTTCCAAACAATGTTGAAAGAGACTAAAACTGTTTCCTGCAAACAGAAATGTTTGTAATTGTACCAGTGAAAAACATGCAACTGTTAATGTTAATCCCATTTTTTTTTCCATAATTCACTGTGTAACTCAATTACATAACAGGTTTTTCTTATATTTCATATCAGTCCTGAATATTATTGTGTTTAATGTTAAATATTTGACATAAATAATGTTACATAGTGTGTTTAATGTCAAATTTTTTGTTAATGTTTTTAGGATTATTATGACCCTGTCATTTATGATTGTATCATGATACTTCTAATATTAGCTCAATAAACATAACTGCATATAAAAAAACTGTTAAAAGAACAGACATTTGTGCAATGCATATATTGTATTGAAAATATATTTATAACAGGCTTTCAAAAATTTCATCACTTTTGCCAAGTTACAAAGTTCCTAGCTTAAATAAGTAAACGTTAAAGTCACACTCAAAATTAACTTAAAATATGCTAAATCTTCAATATATTAAATAAACTATTTTTAAAATATGCTTTCAGTGCATTGTGACAAGCATAATTTCAAGCATGCAGTTAAAATTTGTCTAAAATATACTTAAAAATAAAGTTCAAATAAATAAACTTCTAAAATTCTACTTTAATTTCACTTTTAGTACATTTCTCTAAAATATAGTATAATAAAGTATAATAAATTAAAAATTTTTTAAAGTATATTAAAAGTCTTACTGAAAATTAGTACCAGAAGTATGTTGCTAATATACGTTTAATACATTTAAAGACTGTGTTATTTTTGGTTAGTATATTTGCAGTGTATTGTTTAAAATTAAAATATATTTGAAATACAAAAAAGTATGCTTTTTTTTTACCAGGGTTCACGCAAAGAAAGAAGGCATAACTTCCGCCGCTTTATAAGCATTGGACTTCTCCTCACACATGGTTGAGTATTGTTCTGCACATATCCCTCTGCTAGCAATAGCTGCGATACCAAGCCATTCTGTGTTTGTTTTCATAGTCTTGTTTCAGTTTATAGTTTTGATAGTCTTGTTTCAGTTTATAGTTTTGATAGTCTTGTTTCAGTTTATAATTTTCATAGTTTAATCTTTTTCCTGCCTTCCCCTGTTTTTCGTATTTTGACCCTTTGATCTGGATTTTGGATTACCCCTTTTGCTTAGCCCTCTGGATATTGGAAGGTATCAAACCATATGTTGTCAATCATTGCATACTTACTAAATTTAGTTTAATCCAATTTTATTTTTATTTATTTATTTTTTTTTTTTTACAATTCCCTAACAATAAATCGTCCATACCACTGACTTCAACTAAAAGCTTCATCTGAAGTTGTGAGTTAAATGAGAATTTCTGATAATTGAAAAGAAACCGTGGACTTAACATAGTAGGAAGGAGGAAGTCAAGTGTCATCAGTTGGTTGTTGTGTGTGTGTGTGTGTGGTGTTTTTGTACAAAATGACAGCTTTTTGTCAAACGGTAACACCAAGTGACAAATTTTGGGGACCACAATTTTCACTATATTTTATAATATTTATTGAGCATTTAATTATGCCATGTATATCCTATTTGATAGTTATGAATACATTTTTGTAATTTAAATGGTAGAAAACCCTGATTTTGACAGCAAAATAAAGCACTTTCCCTGTGCACATGTCTGTGGGGACAAGCAGTTTTTTTGGTTCTTGGAATTCTTTATAATTAAAAACTAATATTTCCACATTTATGGTGCAAGAACATCTAATTGTTCAAATAACACATTGTTTTGTTTTAAAATATATATATATATATATATATATATATATATATATATATATATATATATATATATATTTTAACCCTAATGTGTTTTTCAATTGTAATATTTCTGCAGAGGCTAGGGACAGAAAAAATTACCTTTCTGTAGTATGACCCACCCCCCCAGGAATATTATTGGTCTTGCCCTCTATATACCTGTTTGCCAGTGTTTGACCCATGCCTGTTATGATCACATCTCTCTGTAATAAAAGCTCGTCTCACGAATCGTTAGCCCCGTTAAACCTTACACATCAGTGTTTATATCCAAAATATAAACTTTTATCCCCATACTTCTATGATTCTTTGAATAATGACACAGAAATAATAAAACTGTCTAGTTGAAAAGACTCTTCGTGGAGCTGTTTCATACATCTAGATGACAGCTGCTCACTTTAGGTCAGTGGCAGCGTGAACGCGGATTTAAATAACATAGGGATGAACATTAAAGTTGATCACACTATTGTGATCGCACATGTCAAAGGTTTATCATTTAGAAAGGATCACGTTCGGTTTGAATCGTGTTTGCAATCTTTAACAATCTGTTTAATTAAAGTGCTTTGTCATGTTGATGATGACACCTCTCATGCAACATGTTAGCTTATCACAAATATTATAGTTAGCTGTAGGCAATCACTGGAGCACACATAGTGAGGAAGGTCCTGGCAGATCGCAGAATCGGGTCTTCACAGATGAAAAAAATAAATAATAAATTGGCACACAGGAATCGATAGGCAGAATAATAAAATAAATAAAATTACAAAAAGTATCCGATTCCCAACCCATTCTCACTCCAAAGGCGTCAAAAACCGAAGCATGGTCAAGCGCCCCTAGCGTCACTGTTATGACGCCAAATGTGCCTCTCGGCGTCGACTATCGAAGCACTACGACCTTCATTGCTTTCAGTGGGAAACTTTTGGCGTCAGAATTCGACACGAGGACATGAGATGTTTATCGCTATGAAATCACGTTCAAGAAGTCTCATTCAGCATACATCGCGCGATACTTGCTATCAGTTCCACAGTTTGGGTGAGTAGTCGTATATACGCTCTTTTAATGCCTTTTATCAAATGTATTCTGTCTTCTTTATTAATCAGATTAGTGCCATATGTTTAATCGCTGTATTATATCGGTCATCCGCGGCTGTCTTTGAGTTTCATTGCGTTTAAATAAATGAACACAGCTGCTAATTAGTGTGATTAAACTCTATCTGTCACGTGACGTGCCATAGACCTTCGATCCGTTTTATATTATTATTAATTTCAGGATCAATGATGTAAGTTGTATTTGTAGTAAAATCATGGTAATCACGACACTTACAATAGTAATAAATGAAATGTGAAGTTAAAACACAGTAAACAGGACATTAGTAACTGTAACTGTAGTTTTACTATGATATATTAATAATCAATACAACAATACAATAATCACCAAACCAGCTATGTTTGTATCACTGTAATGTTAGTGTTTTTATGTGCTTTTATATGACAGATATCACAGTAATCATGTGTTCTGTACCATGCTTTTAATACCTTTTAATGTGAATCCAAAAAAAAAAAAAAATCAAATTAAAAATAAATAATAAAACATGTATTTTTCCATCTTGCAGTTCATTCATATCAGTTTATATATGTATATATATATATATATATATATATATATATATATATATATATATATATATATATATATTTATTTATTTATTTATTTATATATATATATATATATATATATATATATATATATATATATATATATATATATATTTATTTATTTATTTATTTATATATATATATATATATATATATATATATATATATATATATAAATATTTTGCTCACAGATCATTATTAACATTCTGTATATAATTCAATTTTATTTTCTCTCCCCTTTTTTATTATTTATATTTTTAGCTGAAAAGACGTAAAGGCAGTCAGCCCAGTGGTGTTTCTGGAGAGGGATTCCTTCAGAAATGGAGAAGACAGAAAGCTGCGGAGGCATATATTTGCAGCAGTAAGTCTGTGATAGTTTGTCTCTTTTATCAAAAATTCCTGCTGTTATAATTTGTACAGCATTTGTTGTTTCTTAAACTGTTGCACTGTCCAAATACCCACACTTGCCATCTTTTCACTTGACCACTTGATTACTTATTTGAAGTCTTTCCTGTATTTGGCCTAGTGTTCGAGTGAGCATGATGACCACGAGTGTGTGTCGAACTTTTCATGACCTGATGACTGTGTTTCCCAATCCTGATCCTGGAGAACCCCAGCACTGCACGGTTTTGGTGTCTCTCTTATCTGCCTTGGAGTCTTCACTGATGAGCTGATGAGTTGAATCAGGTGTGTTTGATCAGGGAGACATCTCAAATGTGCAGTGTTGGGCTTCTCCAGGACCAGGATTGGGAGCCACTGCCTTATGGGACACTTATGTGTTTAAAGAGATTTTTAATATCTAATTATCAATATTTCACATACTGTACATTGGACAGCTTTCCATGACCTCTTGTGAGATCTCGGCAAAAAGTCTGACGATTTATTCCAAAACATGATGCATGATGGGATACACTAAGCTTTGTATAGCGCTCCGGAGCAGTATTGGAGAGGTTTAGTGTGTGTTAAGGACGCTGTGCTTTGGCATTATTAAGACCGGGGACAGTCTTGTGCACACACTGTCACGTACACACACTCTCAAGTGGCCAAGACTGCAAGTGTGGGTATCTGGACGGGGTCAAAGTCTTAAAAAAGATCCCTAAACACATCACAGTCTTAATAATCCAGTTTAACACTTGTATGATATTGTACAAGCCCCAGGACGGTCTCATCTGACACTATCAAAATAATTCATATGACTATAGCTTGTTATTAATTACTTGCTTTCAATAATGGATTCATTTAACATTTAATTTTACAGCATCTTTACAGAGGTGTAATGTACAAGCTGCACGTTATTAATAATATGTCCTTCCTTCTGTCTTACAGGATTTTTCCAGATAATGCTGTTCTTATTTTTCAGGTCTAAAATATCGAGCTCAACAGCTATTTTAAGAGCCAACCCTCACAAACCTTCCTAAAAACTAAAAGAGCTATTACTGAGTCTCAGCGAATCTTGCCATGATCAGCTCTTCCCAGGTACATTTGTTTACTCCAAAAATGCTCTGGTCTGAATCTTACTTAAATTAACTTAATTATGTTTAATGAGCAATATTAATTGCACAGAGAGTAAGTAGAGATTATCTTGTTTCACAGAAGAGAAGGAAGACCAAGGAAATGATTTGCTCAGGATGAGGAATGAAGACGGCCATCTTGAGCCCAAACAAACAGAAGTCCTCTGGTATGTGTGTGTTGAAGCAATGCTGTGTTATACAACATTTTATGATGATCTCTCACAGAACTGGTCATGTCAGCCTTGATTTCTTTTTTTACTATTACAATTACAGCATGTTAGCAAAGTGTGACTGGACATTTTTAATATTATGTTTTTAAAAACACACCGCCTGTTTTAAAAGTAGACAAGTATCATGAAATTGGTTTAGTTGATATTAACAACAATTGACATTATTTCATTGTTTTGTAAATGTTATGTTATAAATTGTGAATTGATAGTTGATTGGTTTGAAGCCAGGCCTTACACTGCACAGACTAAAACACATGTGTGAGAGAAGTCAGGAACTTTGGAGAAAGATTCTAGAGGAAAAAAACACATTTACTGCAACATTAGATCAGTTCTAGAGTCTCTAAGAACTACACATGCTAATGCAGTCTCATGAGCAAGACCTTTGCTTCTGTAACTTTTTCTTAATTCTTGGAGAATGACATATTTATTGCAGTATTTTTATTTGTACAGATGATCTCATCAGCCAAATGAGAGGTTTTGACCAAGTGATGCTCTTGAAAGGAGTGAAAGAAGAGGATGTGGTAAATTGTCTTCAGAGAAAAAGCTTCTCAAAAGATCTTAAAACAGCTTGAAGAATGGTAAGTGTACAGTACTACAAGGGTCATAGTTACTCACCCTGCTAAAACCACACAGAACATAAGCTGCGCTCTCTGTCCATTAAACAACTTCATCTGGATTGTTTGTTTGTTTCACTTTGACCAGGTCTGGGATGTTAGGACTGAGAGATCCTCTGGCTGAGGACAAGCTACACCACATCAGTGCTGGATATCAACCACAAACTGTTTCCAGACAAGAGAGAAGAAGAACACGATGGGGAGATGAAACCAGTTTAGATGTGATGATGGGAATCATTTTTTCTGGAACAGTATCACATGTCTTATATGTATCACATGATCTGTATCACAGTTGACTGGATGGGACTGTGTGACTTTTAAGGACATTTCATCACTCATCTGTGTGAACTGATTTATATATGAGATTAATGGATCTTTGATGATAATTATTTTCATTGAATCTTATTTGTCTTGATGCTACTTTATCAACTTTATAGTCTATGCTTCAATAAAATGAAAATGGTGAATATTGTGTTCTGAAGATTCTTGGTAAATACATCATTTTACTAGGTAGGCTCATATGTGTTTATTTTAGACTTGGAAAAACGACATATTAATTATTGGGATTATTTTTTTATTTAAGACATAAACATTTTTGATCGGATTAATAACATCTGGGACATCAGTACACCAGAAAGTATTTTTTTATATTTTAGTAACAAATATGCAAATTTTTTGTGAAATACAGGGAGTTACAAGATTAATTATTCTGCATTACAATATGGTTCCATGGGCGTTATTGTTACAAACACTTGAGGGATAACTGAGAATGTAGCAGGAATGATCAACGTGGATCTTGTACTGCATTAAAACCAAGAGCACGCACATTACTGATGTCCAGCACCTGAGGAGCAAGATATGGGGGTGAGGAGGACATTTTTACACTGATTTCGGCTAATTAGTTATATATAATGCTAATATATATATATATATATATATATATATATATATAAATTAATATTCTTAGCACTGCATGAATTTGTCCTTGTGTAATAGTGAAGTATCACAATGTGTATACATTGTCCTTGATTACTGCTTTACAGTGGGGAATAGATAATGGCAAGTTGTTGCAGGTTCATCCATTATATTTCTTGCCATTTACTTCAAAAATCAAAGAAATAATCTATTATTTTCATTATTAAATCATTTCTTTATAATTTTTCCATGTTTCATCAGATGGCCTCACAATGTCCTGTCAAAAGGTATAATAGCCATGATGAATAGAATAGAAAACAGAGGACTGTGAAAACTGTCAGATATAAATGTGACTCAGCTCAGTTTGTTGTTCATGATGAGGAGAATACATTTATGTAGGTTTTACTGCCCTGCTACCCCCAGGGGCCCAGTAGCACCCCCCGGAAGAGCCCAAAACTGTACATTTCAAATGGCTGTAAATCAGAGTCCAATTAACATATCAAAGAGAAAATGGGCAGGATTATTACTTATGCTATGCTGATAAAATAATGTTGAGCTCAGTTTTCAGAAATAAGTGGAAAGCTGGCATAAAAGCATTTTAAATATTGCTCACTGTAAAATACCACATTTCAGCCTGCCTCTCAAATATATCACAGATGTTTGCACAATAAACATATTTAGATATCCAGTTTACCTTAAAATAAATAAATAATTTAGTTTCGTTAATAAAAAGTTTTAAACTACATTACCCACAAGCCTCCGTCGTTCTATCTATAGAAAGGCAACACTAGGGGGCTGTTTTTGTAGTTCATTGAAGTTATGTTTAGGGTTAGGATTAGGATCTCGCTAAAGATGTCATTTTTCTCAAGATAGCAACACTTCATTGTTGACTTAATATATTACTAATGTGATGATAGGAGCAAAACATACTTTTTAACATGATGCGCTGTTTAATATGGGTTAAAAGATAGTCCAACCACAGACTGTCCTGAAAATTCATAGCCAATGACATCAAAGCTGAGCAGCAGCGTCACACTTCCTTATCCATGTATGACCGACGTCTTTCGTTTTTCGGCTGAAGGGATAGATTCGGTTAACAATAGATTAAGCTTGCTACTTATTAGATTCTGTTTTATTAACGTCTTCACCTTCCTCCGTTGTTTAGCTTGACAAAAATTGGGCAATATTGATGTGCACATGCCCAGCAGTCGCAGTTGTATCCAACAGATAGATTCCTCTCATTAAATATAAGACACATTTTTAAGATTTGTATTTTTTTTTTTTTTGACCAAAGACAAATATATTTACTAATCAAATGACGTGCTTCTAAAATTTACATTGTATATTACATTGTGTTTTAAAGTTAAAAAATTGTGTTTCTGTGATTTACCATTCTCTATTTGAACCCTAGGAATAAAAACAGAAATTATAAATGAATGAATGAATGAATGAACAAATAAATACATAAAGCATAATAAACATGCATATTTTTGTAAGGATCTTCCATTATTTATTTATATGTCAAACTCATTTAAAGACAACATGCCCAAATTACTACACTGCATCCTCTGTCACCAAGCTCGTTTTTGCCACCATAAAGAATAAAAAGGCAGTTATGTTGTAAACATTAACTATTTTCAGTATGCAAATGAAAATGCTTTTATTAAAAAACAAAACAGTAAATACAGTATGTCTTTCAGAGAACACTGGAAACAGATCAATTTTATTAAAAAAATAAAATTGACCAAAATGTTATACAACACAATGTAAATGTTTCAAACTCACAAAAAAACCAACATGAAGACATGCATGTCAAGTGTGCAATATCATCTATAAAACTCAATCAGCACAGCATCAAATAAACACTGATTGTCTGAACAATGGAAGACAGAGAACGTGTTCAGGAAAACAAACACCTGCTAGCTTTGACATAACATCATGATTTCACTTCATGACTGGAGCTAGGGGATGACTGTGTATGAATATCTCCTTTACTAAAACTCTTAATTAAAGTCTAAAAAGTTCACTGTATGAAGCTTGAAAAAGAGAACAAAATGCTTTATCAATACGAAAAATACTATTTTTAACTATTGTTTTCATCACTGGTTCTGTAATGTATTCATTATGAGCTTATAAATAAAACAAAGTTACATCTTCTGCAAAAATCAAACCACTGCAAAGTCTAATCACTGATCCAGGGACCATATCTGTGTGTGTGGGGGATAAAGAGTTAACGAGGTGAGTCCTTGTGCATGATGGAGAACTGCAGTGTTATCCTCAAACAATCCTGTAAAACAGAAATATTACATTACATTCAACTTATACATTACACTGTGTTTTGTTTAGACCATAAAAGCAGCCTCTGTAAAGATGCTGTAAAATTAAATGTTAAATGAATCCATTATTGAAAGCAAGTAATTAATAACAAGCTATAGTCATATGAATTCTTTTGATAGTGTCAGATGAGACCGTCCTGGGGCTTGTACAATATCATACAAGTGTTAAACTGGATTATTAAGACTGTGATGTGTTTAGTACAGTATGTGAAATATTGATAATTAGATATTAAAAATCTCTGTAAACACATAAGTGTCCCATAAGGCAGTGGCTCCCAATCCTGGTCCTGGAGAAGCCCAACACTGCACATTTGAGATGTCTCCCTGATCAAACACACCTGATTCAACTCATCAGCTCATCAGTGAAGACTCCAAGTCAGATTAGAGAGACACCAAAACCGTGCAGTGCTGGGGTTCTCCAGGATCAGGATTGGGAAACACAGTCATCAGGTCATGAAAAGTTCGACACACACTCGTGGTCATCATGCTCACTCGAACACTAGGCCAAATACAGGAAAGACTTCAAATAAGTAATCAAGTGGTCAAGTGAAAAGATGGCAAGTGTGGGTATTTGGACAGTGCAACAGTTTAAGAAACAACAAATGCTGTACAAATTATAACATCAGGAATTTTTGATAAAAGAGACAAACTATCACAGACTTACTGCTGCAAATATCTGCCTCCGCAGCTTTCTGTCTTCTCCATTTCTGAAGGAATCCCTCTCCAGAAACACCACTGGGCTGACTGCCTTTACGTCTTTTCAGCTAAAAATATAAATAATAAAAAAGGGGAGAGAAAATAAAATTGAATTATATACAGAATGTTAATAATGATCTGTGAGCAATATATATATATATATATATATATATATATATATATATATATATATATATATATATATATATATATATATATATATATATATATATAAACTGATATGAATGAACTGCAAGATGGAAAAATACATGTTTTATTATTTATTTTTAATTTGATTTTTTTTTTTTTTGGATTCACATTAAAAGGTATTAAAAGCATGGTACAGAACACATGATTACTGTGATATCTGTCATATAAAAGCACATAAAAACACTAACATTACAGTGATACAAACATAGCTGGTTTGGTGATTATTGTATTGTTGTATTGATTATTAATATATCATAGTAAAACTACAGTTACAGTTACTAATGTCCCATTTACTGTGTTTTAACTTCACATTTCATTTATTACTATTGTGTCGTGATTACCATGATTTTACTACAAATACAACTTACATCATTGATCCTGAAATTAATAATAATATAAAACGGATCGAAGGTCTATGGCACGTCACGTGACAGATAGAGTTTAATCACACTAATTAGCAGCTGTGTTCATTTATTTAAACGCAATGAAACTCAAAGACAGCCGCGGATGACCGATATAATACAGCGATTAAACATATGGCACTAATCTGATTAATAAAGAAGACAGAATACATTTGATAAAAGGCATTAAAAGAGCGTATATACTACTACTCACCCAAACTGTGGAACTGATAGCAAGTATCGCGCGATGTGTGCTGAATGAGACTTCTTGAACGTGATTTCATAGCGATAAACATCTCATGTCCTCGTGTCGAATTCTGACGCCAAAAGTTTCCCACTGAAAGCAATGAAGGTCGTAGTGCTTCGATGGTCGACGCCGAGAGGCACATTTGGCGTCATAACAGTGACGCTAGGGGCGCTTGACCATGCTTCGGTTTTTGACGCCTTTGGAGTGAGAATGGGTTGCGATTCCTGGCCTTGATTCTGAAATTGGAATCGATTTTCGATACCCAACCCTACTCATAAATGGATCAGATGAAGAAACAAACTAATCTACATCTTGGATGGTCTGAGTACATTTTTTAGAAATGTTTTTTGTAAATTATTTCATCAGCCCCGTTACACCTAATACATCAGTATTTCATGAGCAGCCATGATGTATACATGAACCATTTTCGATTCCCCAAAGAACATTTCATTGAGTAGCTTCTAAATGAACAGTTTTTTTTTTTTTTTTTTTTTTTTTTCTTAGTGAACATTTGAAAAATCTATGGAAGCCTTTTCCGCTCTAAAGAAAGTTTTCTGGAATATAAAGATTCAATGAATGATAGAACCATAGGCAGGGGCGGACTGGCCATCGGGAGCACCGGGACATTTCCCGGTGGCCTGATAGTCATTCTGCAATAAGAGGTAATGTATGCAATGTATGTATTTACTAGGGATGGTACGATTCACTGAAAAAAAAGAACCGTTCAGTTCACCACACACGGTTCGGCACGCGCTGGGACCACTGTTTAACTTAAATCTGACAAAGCATCTGAAATATGGATTACAATAAATAACACGTAAAACAAACAGGGTTCAGCTAATATATGTTTCTGTTGATGGAAGCGCATTCTGAGTTCCCAGACATCACAACAACAGCGATGAAAGAACCTCTACAAATCATTCACTCTTGTTCAATACTAATACGAACACTGTATCAGTGCATTCTCTAAAAGTGACAGTCTTTATATTAATTGAACAGCAACAACAAAGAAATCACTCACTGCTCTTGATTAAAAAGTGTTTTTTTTTTTTACTTTAATAAATAATCATCTTTAATTTATAGTCCAAAATACAATGCTGTTTTACATATGATTACTTTAATTTATGTACCTAAAAACTAATGCGAGACCTACCTAAAAGTTTTTTTTTTGTGCCAAAATAGACCAGAAATAGATTTTCCATTTCAAGCCTACAAAATGTAGCCTAGTGTAAAATGCTTATTTATTTTGAAGGTGATGAAGGAAGCAACAGTAGCACTAGTGCTGCTAATGCTCCTGCTGTTGAACAAGACAGGGTGGACAGTTCAGCTTTTGAGTCAGAGCAGGAACCTTCAAGTAAAGTTAAAGCTATAAGCAAAACTAAACATGCTGCCTATACTCTTAGAAAAAATATGTGCTTTTATGATTTATAAGGTCATCAGTAGTAGAACTGTAAACATTGGGACATAAAATTGATGGCTGCATAATTAATATGGATTATTGAAAGTGCTTATTTCATATTGCAGAGAAACTGTGAAAAATGAAAGATGATAGAGACAGTGAATGCCTTGATACTTCTTGATACTTCATTTGATCATTTTGCCCCTCCACAGTCTAAAGATTTTGATTTATTTTTTTAAGTATAACCCAATTCAAACAACTGAGAGAGCCAAAGAGTTTCGCAGTCTGGTGGACACATGAATTGTGGGTGGTGACTCCAGCAGCAGAGGTGGCCTGTGGTGGAGTCAAATTCCAGCCTGGTTTACTGTCCCAGCCCGCCACTGACCATAGGTGCCAGTATGGAACCAATGTATGTGAAGTCTGTGTGTGTAACCCAGGAGAAATTTCGCTCTGATCCCAACACAACTTTCTTTCCTGTCAGGAAGCACAGAATCATTCTATCTCTGGCAATTATACAGAGCTGTTTCAACCCATTCTCACGGCAGTGACCAAATCACGAACTCCCGTGAGACTGGGTTGCGATATCCCATCAAGCCCAGTGGTCCGTTGGATTGCGCAATTTGCGCAGCACCTTACGAAATTTGACTTTGACAATAGGAGGTATATAAAAGACTGGCAAACTGTCTTTATGTTTAAAATTATAAAGGAATTATGATTAGGGCACCAAAATGGCTAGCAGCAGCACTGCATATGTATAAACTGTGATAAGATCTAGTGAATAAATGTTGATTAAACAGCTTCTCTGCTGCAGCCCGATTGGCAGAAAGAATCATGCCGTTGCACGAAAAGTGCATCCAATTGAAATGCATTGGTTTAAATAACGTGCTGTCATTACGAAAATAACGAAATAAACGTGCCCCTGCCACGAATAAATAGATTAAATTACGTGACCAAATCACGAACTGCCGTGAGACTGGGTTGGCTGTTCACAGAAGTCTCGTGTCATAAACGTGCTGGCTATACACCATTCCTGTTACTGAGCCAGAGACATCCATTAGCAGACGTTTCCGCAATGCTGCAGCTATGTTGCAGAAATGTCAACAGCTGCCGGGCAGAAGCATGGATGTGTTGAAGGGTGAGAGTAAGTGTGCAGAGCAGAAACCTACAAATCTCCAAATTTCTGATTACTGTACAGTTTGGTGTGCAGTATGCATTATAATAGAACGGTCATATTACTGAAAAAACAGGAGCCCTGGGTCTGTGTTTGTTGTGGAAACACTCTTTAGCCACATATGTAGTCATTTTCTTGAGCTTATAATGGAATGATAAGGGCAGGCACTTGCCACAAGGCATGCCATCATATATAATTAAGACAGTCATTAACCACACACATATTTTCCATGTAATTCATTTCATTGTGGGTGGGAGATCTCACCCCGTTTCCACTTGCAGGTGGCAGATCTGTGAGGTTTTAAATAGGTCCCCTGTGCTCGGACCATCCATTCGTTAATGATTATTATCCCGCTGCCTTTATGACACCCTCAATGATTTTTTAATGTCAATGTTCGGAGAAGCTACCAATGACTGGATTAATATCGGAGGTAATCTAGATTTGCTGGTCCTGTGCATTTTGATTATATGCCAGGGGCCTTTCATTGGAAAATAGCTAATATGCTCAGACACTTGTCTCTCAATTATATGAGCTGCATTAACCCTTAGCTGTCCATACTCCCTTTTACTCACATGTAAAGGCATGTCACCACCCTTATAGTATATACCATAGCTCTAAATGGAACTACAACAACATGGAACTCATATGCAAATATCACGCAATTCACACTGACAAACCAAGAGACTTAAAAAAAAAATCAACAGTTAAATTATTATTATTATTACGTAGTTATTGCTTTTATCCCGTGAAGTAGCTTGGATTGAAAATGCTTATACCTAGGTATTTATATAAGGCCTACTGTAGGTGAATTTAATCTTTTTTCTTTCTTTCTTTCTTTCTTTCTTTCTTTCTTTCTTTCTTTCTTTCTTTCTTTAGTTATTTATTTTTGAAAATTTGTAATTATGTACATTCAAGTGCTATACTTGCTATAATAGTGTCCCTGCGCTATTTGTTGACCTGACCTAATTTTTATTTTTTTTTTCATCTTAAAGTGACAATCGGGGTGGGGAGGATGGTTGTTGGGGACTGTTATGGAATCAAATTGCTGGGCAAAAAGATGAAACTGAGAGAGGAAAGAACTGTGTATTAGGCAGTCAACCCATGATGTAGCCCTATTCTCCCATTTGCTGTTAAAAAAAAAAAAAAAAAAAAGAGGAAATTTTTCCATTGCAGATGCACTCAGGCAGAGGACAGGAGCTCAGGCCATGCTAATAAATCAGCCCCTGAGCCTCTGGTGGCAACTGATCACTTGGGAATACTGAAGAGGAAGAGAGAGAGAGAGATCATGGACGTGAGGCCTAAGAGAGAAATGATACTCTCTTAAATAGCCCTGTACCACTGGACACACACACAACAAAACAGGGAAGCAAATATGTGTAACATTTCACTGATATCACCACCAGTATGCCCTCATATTTTCCCAGACAAATAAAAGGAGCCCTTGACAGTTTCTACTGGAAAAACAAAGTCTGATTTTCCAAACGTGTGAATGGCCTGTTATTTTGCACACAGAGAGGCTATTTGGGAAAGGGCCTAAGGACACGAGTGTGAGTCACAGAGAGAAGGAACCTAAAAAATGAATTCCATCCTCAGTCAAAGCAATCTACCCTGGGGAAAATATCCTATTAAAACCCCAAATATAAAAGAGCTCAAATGAAAATATATTCAAGAGAACAAAAATGGTAATTGGTTCATTTGTCAGCTTTTCTATTTTACTCAAAAGACTTATTTTCCTGGAGCTAAGCACAAACAATATTTTAAACATAAATTCAGATAAAAAAATAAATAAAATAAAAACACATTCATAAACAAAATATTACAATAAAGCATAAAATGTAAAAACTCAAAACTAATCAACACATTAATAAAAAAAAAATGAAGTTAACAATTATGGATAATCACATATAATAATAATAATAAAATGAACAAACATGGAGCTTAAGTATCTAACATGGCCCTATAATAAAGACACTTAAATCATCACTTCTTGTATGATTATGAGGAGGAGAATCATTTTCATGTAGCGCTCATTTGGGTTTAGTCCACAAAATAAACAATCTAGATAATAAATATGCAGTTGCCTACAAAGACCCATCTGGAAATACAAATATCACATATGAATGTCACTAAAGCTGTAAGACCCTGTACTAAGCATCATGGCGGCTGACATGCTGAATTAGTTTTATTTTGAATACACTGTAAAGCTAAGTGTTTACTGTCATTCTTCATCGGCTAGTAACTTCCTCAAACACAGTCTCATTGCATCAGTTTGGATTCTGTTTTATATGCAACTGTAAAGTCAGCTGGTGTGTTTCAGCTTTATTCAATCAGGTCCATTCATTGTGTACAGATCAATTTCTAAAAACCCACTTCTGTTGTGCAGGAGGTCTATTTCTATTTCTCTTCCCTTTCTCTTTCTCTTGGTTGCCACTGCTACATTTCATCTTAAGTGAGTTTATTCAAGTGTAGTCAATGTTTTTTCCCCTTGAAAGAGTAGCAGAGGTGAGAGGGGGAGGAAGAGGGACAGGAACAGCAGTTTCTATGGCCACACAACCAGTCTAGCTCTGGTAGCCCAGAGGATACGTTCAGTAATCCCGCCAATGATGTCTGCCGCCCAACTGAAGGCGAGCAGCACCCACAGACCCCAACCATCCATTTTATTGTATTCAGACTACAGTGCTGTAATTCCTGACTCCTCTTAGCACCACACACACAGGGCACTCCAAAACAAAAATCCATACTATCGATCGGCCAGTGTCACCACAATTATTCTTTTGAAACAGCCATTGAAAACAAATTACATCTGCACTGCGTTTTCATCCGATTGCTCTGGGTGAGCAACGCTCACTCCCCTTTTCCTTCTGCCCCCACCCCAACAAACACCAACCCTCCCTTTCGCTCTTCCACCCAGAGTGCCATGCAGCTAACGATAGTGCCGGAGTGTGTCTGGAGGGGGGTTCACGCCACATGACGGCGGTTAAGGAGAAAGCTACTAAAGAAAAACAAAAGCCTAATTTACCGACACACCAGAGAGGGGACGTGTGCAACTAAACAACAGTGTACTATATGCAAATCTGGCCTTTTTTTTCTTTTCTTTTTTCGAGGGAGGCAGTGATTAGGAAAGGGTATACTCTGTGTGTATAGGTTGAGTTTTAATATATGTCAATGTGCTACAGCAGTAATTACCTGGCTGGATTCCTCTTTTCCTATTAAAAAATATAGTGCATCAGTGCATGGCGTATCAAACAGCCAGAGAGCCTTAATAGAATTATTTCTGTGCACTGATTCTTCTTACATTCTTTTTGTTTCCTTTGCATAATAGAGAATCACGTACACTTAAAGAGAGGGAGAAAGAGTATCTGTGTGATTGTGTGCATACAAATGCATTTAATCAGGCCAGTTTGTTAAATGTAACACTAATACGTGATTTGATTTTCTATTCTGAATATATCATGCCAATTAAACATCTAATTTAACATTCAGCCAAATCTGAAGATAAACCTGTAATCTGTACAAATCTGTACAGCTCTACAGTGTTTTTTTTTTTTTTTTTTCTACACACAACATATTAAAAAAGAATTTTCTGAGCTTCTCAACTACAATTGTAGTAATTGAAGTAACATATAATTATAGTTCTGGGCATGCTTTAGAAAACTAACTCTAACACCAATTGTTTCAAACTTTTCAAGAGTGGCAATGTTATAGAAATGTGTAGAAAAGGCATTATTGCATGAAACTGACTAGCTGGACATGAGTCATGCTCATTTTTGGTGTCATTTATATTACATATTGTTTTATGGTCAAGTGAGGATGATGTATGATCGAAAGATTCATTTTAATTGTTCTTGAACTATTGCTAAACATTTAGTGCTCTGGATGTTGTGTGTGTAATAACTCGTTATAAAATGTTAAATCGCATTATTGTTGCTTGTAAGCTGATAATATACACAGTGGATATTTGTAAGGTAAAATTGAGTACAATGCTTATATTGACCATCTGTGATATAATCAGTGTTGGGTATAGTTACTTTGGAAAGTAGTTAGTTAGGTTACAACGTTACCATCAATTAAAAGTAATCAGTTATGATACAGCGTTACCTATTCATAAAAGTAACGCGTTAGAGTACTCATGCGTTACCAAAAATTAAAAGCCGTTTGCAGCGGCTCACACATGACAGACACAGCCCCCGGCCCCTTTAAATGCACCTAGAAGTCGTGACTCCAGACAATGAATAACGTCAGTCATCCGACTAAATTAACACTGCAGGATAACAATAACAGGAAAGACAGTCAGCAATCGGCTATTCCACATGGCGTTTTATTTATTTATTATCACAGAACATATTATTAATCAAAATTCGCACCTAACGTTACCCAGCCCGGGTAGCCTAGGCTACTGTATATTATGAGCACCACAAGATAACTCCTGATTTTTCTTTAACTTAAATAATGCAGTTATCAAAGTACAAGTATGCTTACTTGTAAACACAACCTTAAACAGGCTTGCAGATTTAAATCCATTTAGAAATGATGAACAACCAGCCAGCCAATGATCTAACAGAAATTAACAGCTGCCTGTCAAACAAAAATGATAACAAACCGAAATCCTTCACTGCCACACAGGCAAATGACAAATCGCTTAATAGCCGAACTAATTATTATTAAAGTGTCACTCACAGTCACAAGCCTAAATTCGCTTTAACACAGTCCTCTTACATTTACTCTTCAAAGTAGAGATTAAAACGTAGCGTTAAATTTGAGGTAGAATTTTTGGCGGTCGACAGAAGCTTTTCACCAAAGCAGAGTGTGCATTTTACGGTTATGTTCTTTTCTTTTTAGTTGACAAATTGAAAATAATGTGCGTACTTCCATAAACCAAACGCTGTCCTCTCTGCTATCTTGCCGGGAGTTCGGGAAAAAAAAAAACCCCACACACACACAGGGTCAGGCGCAGGGCACAGACGCATCACAGCCATTGACTTTACGATCACAGAGCTTCGGCTCCGCTGATACATCCGCAGGTGGCACAATAGACCTAAGCCTACTGTCTGACAAAAAGCAGACTGCAGTCGGGATTTTCCTTTCCTTAAAATAACGGATTACTTTTTTAAAAAAATAACAAAGTTACTGATTACTTACGCACGAAACTAACGCGTTAAGTTACACATTTCAGGAAAAAAGTAATTAGTACCCACAACACTGGATATAATGCAGTGGCTCAGTTGTTGTAGTACATACACTACTGTTCAGAAATTTGGGGTCAGTAAGATCTTTGTATGTATGCATGTATGTAACTATGTGTATTGAATTCTCTTTTGCTGAACCAAGGCTATATTTATTTGATCACAGTAATACAGTAAACTGCATTATTGTGAAATATTATTTAAATGTTAAAGTATTATTATTATTATTATTATTATTAGGATTAACCTGTTAGCCAGCATCCCCATTATGGTACTCACAGCTGAAAGTGCTCAACCTAACTTATAATTGTGGGTAAGTGCTTTCTAAAGATATAACACACATTGTAATTTGGGTGCAACACGTTTTTATTGCCTTAACGCTTATATTAGTACACTACTGTATATTATTAAATGAAATATTCCTTGAACCATACATTAAACAGGGGGAAACAAATCAATTTTTCAGTTTTTCAAGAAAATAATTGTTCAATTCTAATATATATATATATATATATATATATATATATATATATATATATATATATATAATGTATATATAATGTATATATATATATATATATATATATATATATATATATATATATATAATGTATATATAATGTATATATGTATATATATATATATATATATATATATATATATATATATATATATATATATATATATATATATATATATATATATATAAAACAGACTGAATAGTGTTCCTATGTAGTAATCAAACTGACCCCTGTACAGTACACTTCTGACACCTTATTTATAAATTATCTGTTAATCATTAGGTAATGTTAAATAATGTTATCAGTAAACATTAAAAACCATATTATCTCATGTTTATAGCTGTTTGAATATATATTAACTAATGATCCGATAAGTATTACATTGTATGTTAATGATTTATTAATGAAAGTTATTATAAACAGTTACCTATGTATTTTAAAAAGTTATTTATTCCCGTGATGGCACATTTTGTAATTTTCAGCATCGTTACTCCAGTCTTCAGTGATTATTTCAGAAACATTGCAGTTTTTCACTGTTAATGTTTTAATGCTTTAATGTTGATTTTTTTTTTTTTTTTTAAATGTGAAGGACAATTTATCCGGTCTATTCATTGTCTATTTCTCTGACGCCTTGTGAAGAAAGTCTATTTTTATTTATCACCCTTTCATTTTTCTCCCCCCAAATCCACACTTTTAGCTTTGTGTTTTTAACTTTTATTTTAAACAAAGATCAAATCTGCACACTCTACACTTAAATCTTGACAACATCCTAATAATCCTAGGACTACAGGAATGTGGCAATGAGGTCGTGCTGTCCCTCAAACCTGAAACCTACTGTAAAACCTCTGTTCAGCTCTTCAGAGACTCTGTCAGTCCTGTACCCGCTCATCTGCCATTCCAGCATCACTGTGCTCCAGCTCAGCGCTGCAAACACAAACATACAGGACTGAAACTGATGGCCATGTGCCATACTGTAGAATTAATTTTGCCTTGCCCCCGCCAGAATCCCTTTGTTAAGCTTTGACCACACAAGTCACAGCATAGGCCCTCCCGCAGCAAGGGAAACGCCAACTTTGGAGTATTAAGAAAACCAATAGCCTTGTTGACATGAACATGGGAGGCTAACCCCTGCCGTCTTCTCATATGAGCCATTGATTTTTCTGTCTGGGCACCGTGCTAAAGCCATTCATTCTCTATGGGCAGCAAGACTTGCTGGTCCTGGACACATTTTTAACCTCACGCCATTTTTACCTAAGGGCTAGAGGTTAAGATTTAAGCTCATATAGACACATACACTCATACACACACACACACACACACACCTGCAAGACATGATTGGTGCTGGGCTTGTCTCACATGGGCGAGAGGTGAAAGATGGCCTAACATCTCAGAGTCTTTGGAATAGCTTGACCTCTCTGACCACAGGGTCAAGGGTTCCTTATTCCCATCACATAAGAGTCTGTGGGTTGCACTTCAGCCAAAATTGGTTGCGCTCACTTAGCAAAAAAAAATTCAATAATTGCCTTAAATGCTTTTCATCCATCTAGGACCACACTATGTCCCTCCATCGCTTTCTTATTTTATTTCTTTCCTTTTTAGATTTACAAAAAAAAAAATAAAAAAAAAAAAAATAAAAAAAACTAAAAGATTAAAGAACCCACAACTGGTTTAGTAAAAGCTGAGCTTTGTTGACAGCATTTGTTGCTTAATTTTGATTACCACATAACCCATTTTTACATTTTAGAAAAAAAAATAAAATAACACACTACCATTGAAAAGACAAAAGTCAAATGTCAAAATACAGTTTCAATAGAGCCACAAGATAAATAATATTTTCTGTGTAAAGTTCACAGAATCAAAGTTCTGACATAAAAAATTATGTAAGTGCTTTTATAAAATTATAAGCTTCACATTTCTGCTTCTATTTTTTTTTTTTTTAAACATTGGTCCCATTTACTTCCATTGTAAATGCCTCAACATAACCTCATTTATTGTTTGCTTATTTAAGTAAAGGCGGGGTGAGTCCCAATTGAAAGCATTTGTGGCATAAGTTACTGCATAAATTAAGTACAGAACCCAGAATTGATGCTCAAAACATGCATGATGGGTAGTTTTGTTATGTATTATAATATATGTACACACTCCACCCTATACTTTAACTGCACAGAAGTTTTGAAAAAAAATAAAATAATGAACAATTTCAACCGACTGTGGAAACGGGTCCTAAAACACAGCAACAATATCAGAGTGAACTGGTGAAACATGCACAGCGCTTACAGTTTCTTTAAAGTGCCAAGTAGGGAAGGATGGTGAATTAAATTGTAAAAATTGTTAACATTAGTCTTCGCTATTCAAGGCCAAACCCTCTTGTTTTAATAACAGAACTGAAGTAGTTAATATCTCTCAATAAATAATGTATGGATCGGCTATAACAGCCTCCCTCGGTTTCCCTCACCAGCCCAAACAACACACGGCATATGGTGGAGCCGGGGTTCACTGACATTAAAGAGATTTGGAGTGAGAGGCGCGCACCAAGGCCTTAGGCCACCTATTTGAATACTAAGCTCCTTTCAACCACATAAAATGCTTCCAATTCATTTATTCAAATAAAAGGCCCATAAACTCACACTTATATGGCCTGAAAATATTGCTTGTCTCTCCCTTTTCTCCGGCACTCATTTCAATTTCGATGGAGTTCTGCAAACAGACACACACTCAGTACAGAGACAGAGAAGATGGGCTGCATTTGCAACACGGCCGCGGAGCTTTGTATTCTAGATTTTGCTGTGAATACATTTAGTTTGATTGCATCAGGAGTTCCTGACTAGAGCTTAATGTATTCATTTTTCTTATTAGGTTTGGAAATGAGAGGTGAAAACTGGCATGAGGGACTTGAGAGTGAACAGACAGAATTTATATAAACAGCGCAATCATTCATTCAAGGCTTGATTAACCAAGCTCACAAAGAGAATTTAAGGAAATGTGTATAATTATTTGGACTGCCATCCACAAGCGATTGTAATTGACAAGATTTGTATGAGATATGATGCAATAAGAGAATATATTAAATAGAATACCTCAATAAATAAATAAATAAATCCCAGCTTGATTACCAGGAGAACATTAGGGGAGGCGCGATATTAGAACAACACAATTATAGCGCTTTTCCTCAGGACACGCTGCTAGCGTTTCTGATGCATTAGCGAGCCTTGGCTAACGAAGAAAAAAATATTAGGTGCAGCAGATTTTCAAAGCGGCACTTGTACTCAGGATCATTCAAAATGTATTCAACCTCTCCCTCCACATGACAAGTGTTTGGTCACAGAGAAGACGCATTGTGAACTCATAAGAAAAAAGTTTATCTTTTACAGTTTTATTTCTCTGTTTTTTTAAGTGTAACTCCCTCTCTCCCACTTTCTCTGTCTCTGTTTTTGTTTGTGTTTGTTTCTGTCTCTCTATCTCCGCCTCTTCCTCTCGGTTTCTCTTCCCTCCTGTTCTCTTGCCATAAGCTCTGCAGCTGAAAGATGTACCCATTACAGAGTGACAGTTTGACACACAATGACCTGTCAGCGCATTCATCGCTCAATGCTTTATTTTAATGGAGATGAAAATAAGCCAGTTGTTTCAAGGCCTTGGAATTAGATAAAAAAAAAAAAAAAACTGGCACTCAGTCACAGGACTTCTGATTTACAGTACTCTTGATCTGTCAAATCAGTGAGTAAGCTATCCTTGTGCTTAAAAACACATATATACATACACACACACACACACACACACACTGTGTTAGCACTACAACTTCAGTGTAATACGGCAGTGTATTATTTATACTATCACAGCACAAATGTGTGTTTGTGCTTGTCTGTGCCTTGAGTGCTTAATACAAAACTGTTTTTTAAGGGAGTTTCAAGAGAAGCCCCCCTGCACCTTTGCTTTGTATTTATCAAAGAGAAAGCCAATGTAATTGCTGAGAAGTTATCTACTTCAGAGAATTATTAGATTAAAGAAAAGCACTTCAATTTATCAGGTGAGTCAATGCTTTTATGCAGTACATTTCCTTGCCCCCAATATGTCTTTATATACTGGATACAATATTAAACTCAGAATTGTTACAGAAGTAAATCATATTATTTAGTCTATTTTTTCACAATCACAAATAAGTAAACATCGGGGAATTCTAATTAATTTCATTACTTTGTTTGAATGGATATTGCCATTTCTGCCTACCATGAAATATTATGAAATATATTTATTGTTCTTAATTAGGAAATGTAAATTATTAAATGCAAATATAACATCAATATATATAAATATTAAGACAATAAATTTTAAGATTTATGTAATGTTTAATGTTTATTTAAAACATTACATCCTTTTGTATTATAATGTCAAAAAAATGTCTCACCGCGAAAATATGACTCTATCTATATTTCTTCAAAATTTCTGCACTTTTCACAGGTGCAGATTACTGATTAAGAAAGGCTTATCTTTGCATGGTTTCTTGCATAATACTATGTTATGTCAAGACACTAGAGCATGATAAACTAATAAATGTTTACATTTACATTAAATAATCAGCTCAATATATATGGCTTTTCATACATAGTTAACTTGCTCAGTAGCTCACCTGGTACAGCACGTACATTACAAAGTTAAGTGATGACGCACAGTGAAATTACTCAAAGACTTACAGTAGAAAACTCAAATGGCATATTTGCTTCAGCAAATGTATTTTATATCACACTTATTTTTGTCAACACTATTGGTTAGATTTAAGGTAGGTTAGTGTAGGTAATAAGTTATTTTCAATTTATGGACTTTATCGTCACCTTAGCAATCTGTTAGCCATTTACTGGACATTTAATTTCTGAACAATATGTAAAACGACCAGCCTAATAAAGTTTTGCTGCATCTATGTTCATCTGTTTTTGATAAAACTAAGCATGCTTTTTTCACTGCTTACTAGGCACTTCAAAAGTGTCATGAAGCATGAATGAAATATCCCAATATCATTTTGCAGAAATGGGACGCAGGCACATTTTTTCAGTGAGCCTACATTGCAATTAACTTAAAACTAAGCAAAGGCTAACTTTATTCCTTATCTGTCTATTTTGTTTACAAAAATGACAAAACAACAACCTCTACTCTACACTGCTCAAAACTCGTGTTTGAATCATCAGTGGCAAATTCTTTACATATTTCTAAAGTGAAAGTCGTGACATTTGCCAAGTACAGTAACCCATCCAAGTTCACACACACAGCAGTGAGAAGTGAACACACCCAGAGCAGTGGGCAGTTATAGATCCAGCACCCAGGGAGCAACTGGGGGTTCAGTGCCTTGCTCAAGGGCACTTCAGCCATGGGTATTGAGGGTGGGAGAGAGCACTGTTCATTCACTCCCTCCCACCTACAACTCCTGCCAGCACCAAGACTCGAACCGGTGACCTTCGGGTTACTAGTCCAAGTCTCTAACCATTAGGCCACATCAGCCCATATGAAAACATACTTGATGACTGTCTGTGAGTCAGAAGACTGTCCTTGCAAAGTTGGAATTGTCCCACTTTAAAGAAATAGACACCGCCATTGTAGGCTACTCTCCCAGCAAACAGTCCTCGTCCTCTGTAAAATGCGCTGCACACATCTGAATATTTGGGTTGAATACAACAATGTTGTAAATTCAACTTAACCACTGTTTTGTAGTTGTGTTCTCTTTTTTGGAAGCCCAAACAAAGTAGACAAAACAGCGAGAATTAAAGTTATGCCTTCTATCTTTGCGTAAACATTTGGGCAATGTTATTCAAATCTTCCCACATCATGATTCATGTCGTAGACGTGGGGGAATGTTAGAATGTGCCATTTTAGGGGGTTGTGGTTGACTCTCAGCTTTTATAAAGAATATCTGATTGGATTTGAGATTTTAGTTTTTGCACTTTTACAGATCTTCTTTATGCACCAATAGCTAGTAATGCTCCAAAGAGAAAGGGAAAATTGAAATCGCATCATATGACCTCTTTAAAATTTTGAAAGGTTACCTGTTATATGAATACTTTAAAGGGGTCCTATTATGCTTTTCCACTTTTAGAATTTTAGTCAGTGTAGTGTGTAAGTTTGGGCTTAAAAATGATCTCCAAACTTACAAATCTCAAAGTCCACTTCAAAGGGAGATAAAAAAAAAAAAACAAACAAACAAAACAACAATCCCTTTTCAAGAACTACAACGAATGGCTCGTTTGGACTACAGCGTTTGTTTCTGGGTTTTGTGATATTAAAAAGCGGCCCATTAGAATATCATTCAAATAAATCCTGTCTACGGAAATACAATTGGGGAGTGAGTGAGGTCATATACATATGCCACCTGGGAAACACTGGACTATGGTATAAATAAATTGAACTGTATAACAGTTTCACTGTAAATCCTGGTATAATGTTAGAATTAAATAGCAATACAAATAATACATATGCACTTTTCTGTACATAGTAAATGCATTTATTTTTAAGCGGTTGTTGACCTTCTATCTAAAAGGTGATATAGGCCAAAAAAAAAAAATCTACAATACCGTTACCACTCTAAAATGTCTTGCAATATCCGTGCTTGCAAAGGTTCTGCGCAATCCTCTTCAATATTCTCTGGGTCTGAATCCGGCTCAAATTGGAGCAGATGGAACTTGCTGCTTTGGTAAGGGGCGGGGAAGTACTGAAACACCACCTAAACTGTTCACCAATCACAACACACTGGGATAGCTAACCAATTACACGCAATTTAGTTTTTCGGAAGGCGGGCCTTCATCAAACCCAGAACTTATCGAGCCGCTTGTGCAAGGCTGGGGAGAAAGGTATTGTAATAATGTAAATGATGTGTTTTTCGATACACCAAAGCATGAGAGCATGTTCTAGTACACCCCCAAAACAAATGCAAGACATTGCAAAAGAGCATAATAGGACAACTTTAACTTAAAAAAAAAAAAAAAATGCTAATTTACAAATTATGCATACTTTAAAAAGTTAAAGCACATATTAATATGAACACACTCTGACCCTAAATTATCTAAACTGCTCCAGCCATAACTTGATTTCCATATGCTCCAATAGAAGAGCTGCTCTAGGAGCAAAGGGCATCACCCTCAAAGTGATGAACATGTGTTGGAAGTGTATTATTTTTGTGATGAGGGCTTTCGTTCTGCTGGTGTGCTCAAACCCACATACACAAACGCACAAATTGGCACGGGTTCAGGTGGCCTATGCCCCCAAGTCCTCATGCAGTTTATTGAGTCCCATGGTGAGTTGATACTCTGCTAGTGTTTGGTCATCAGTCAACGCCCACATTGTGTCCACCGAGCGTCTGTATCTCATCACTAGCTGGACACACACTATCTCCATCCACAGACCATGTGTGTTTTTGTGAACGTGTGCGTCTTTGTATGTCCACATGCTGCAAAAAAGCAGTTTATGCTTATAATCTACAATATGATGTTTCTTTGTACTATCAAAAACAAAGCATTGCACAAGCATCGTTTCTTTTGTCATATTGTTACGTGTAAAATCCGTTGAGACCCGTGATAATAAGTCTTGTTTCTCCCTTAAGCCAACAGTGATTGGAATTTACCCCAACATTTCGAAACCAAATGAAAATGGTACGGCATATCTTTGTGTTCTCAAGGATGAATATCCCAAGGCTGGGCCTGTCTGAAATGTGCAGCGGACAGCATGTTTGAAAAAATATAAATGAAGGCACAGAACTCAGTTGTAAGTCTCTGTTCCTCCAAATCAACATATGTATCATGTTGCCTTGCGCATTCATGTACAAAAAATAAAAAATAAATAAAAAAACGAAAGGGAAAAAAAGTTAAAAAGTAAAGGAGCAAAACTGAGCTGCGGCTCAAACTGCTGATAAAAGTGCATTCTGTGCTAATCCACGAACCACAGAAACAGATTCAGGGCCCTATCTTGCACCCAGCGCAATTGACTTTGTACACCGACGCATGTGTCATTCCTATTTTGCATCCGCGCCAAGCGCGCTTTTCCCTCCACAGAAGCACGTCGCTAAACTAGTGAATGAACTTGCGCTCCCTGGGCGGTTCAGCGCAAAAAAGGAGGCGTGTTCCGGCGCAAACAATCCCTGGTGCTATTTTGCTGTTCCATTAAACAATTGCGCCACTGACCAGAAAAAACTTAGTCTAAAGTCAGTGGCGCGTTGCGCGTTGTTCATTCTGCTATTTTAAGGGCGCATGCTTGACCATAATGTACTATAGCGTGCACAACGCGCATACACTTTGCTCATGTAATCTACACAGATGCAACAGTTATTTTTGCAAATCATAAATTGTTACACTAAAAAAAATATTAACACATGAGGTGACGGAAATCATTGTGGTGTATTTTGGGTGGGTTTCTCCCATCCCCATACAACACAACTTCTCTGTCTTTCACTGCTCTTACAAGAACATCAGTCTCCTCGGCTGTGAACCGCTTCTGGCGTGCGCCTGGTAAATACGCCATAATAATAGCAATCCATAATTGAACTTGTTTTGCGCACCTGCTTTTAAAGGGAATGTTGGATGACGCTCTGATTGGTTTATTTCACGTTACGCCCAAACCACACCTATGAATAATGAAGCTACTTCAGACCAACCCATTTTAGATTTGCGCCGGGCGCAAGAGCCATTTATCCCGCCGGGAAAATAGCAACAGCACCGAGACCCGCCCACAAAGTTACTTGCGCTTCGCGCTTTGACACTTGCGTTTCAGATCGTTAAAATAGGGCCCTACAGCTACAAAGCATTGTATGCTAATGTAGCCTCACAATGCTAATTGAACTAAATTGAGTGTATACATGTATATGCTGAATAGGGATTATTCACTGTTCGTGGTGATAGTGGGCATTTGAATAATAATCACTGAAGGTTCATATATCACGTTGTTATATATCACTTCCTCTACGCCAGAAGACCAATGAGAATGTGTCCCCTAAGGTTTTGTTGGCATACATTACCAGTTAGCCATGGTTCCCTTTCAATACTTCACTCGTACTGCATCGAAGACGCATATGGAAAAACACTTTTTTTTTCTCCTGAACTGAAGCCTTATTCAATCACGCAGTGAAACTGCACAGCCATTGGATCGTGCAGTGTTATTAAAACAAACCAATGGCTTGGCAGCTGTGCTGCACGAACCTATGGCAGCGAAGCCCGCCAAAGCCCGCCGAAATGGGCGGGGAATCTGGCTATATATTGGCCGCTTTGCCCCAGGAATTCAGATTATTTCTTCTTCAGCGATGACGTCACATCGCTTCACTGATCTCTGCTGAACTGCTCGCCGTTGACACGCCTCACACTGGAACGCGACTGCCGGTCCCCACTGCAGATTCATCGCTTCCCTGCGGCCATCCGGTGAGAGAGAGAGAGAGAGAGAGAGACATAAAAGAGCAAATTTCTCTAAAAGAGCCTTTCTAACGGCGTTGTTTCAAATGCCATCTCATCATTGCAGCTCGTGCAGAGCCCCTCTGCACGTTGGTGACGGGCACAGCGAGTGTGTCGCGTGCTTGGGGAAACCCCAAGCTGACACAGCACTCGAAGGGAATTCATGTTCTCATTGCGAGAACATGAATATCGCCTCTCTGCGCTCGCAGCACTGCCCAGGCCATTGGGCGCTCGATGGCTAACCTGGTCGTCCTGGAGCGCCATTTATGGCTTAACCTCACAGAGATCAAGGATGCTGACAGAGCCCAGTTCCTAGACGTACCGATCTCCCCCAGCGGCCTCTTTGGTCCGGCGATAGAGGGATTCGCCCAGCGTTTCACAGAGGCGTAGAAGTCATCCCAGGCAATGCGACACTTCCCGCCGAAGCGCGCTTCATCTGCTGCTGCCAGTCGCCCCAGACAGGTGCCGACTCTTAAGCCTCGTAAACAAGCGCCCGCTGCTACCACCACGGTCCAGCCGGTGAAACCCGAGCCTCGACTCCGTTCTCGCTCGGCCACCAGACGGTATCAGTTCCCTAAGCGCATGGGACCCCGGCCCAAGACCCTGCGCCGCCGCCGTCATCCTGATCGACAGGAAAGAAAGAGGAGGGGGCTAAGTCTCGCCACAGCCAGACCACCCCCCAAACTGCCCCGTGTGTTCTACCGTCCATCTCCAGATGTCGGCGAAGTTGTTCTTGCTGCAAACAATGGGCCCTTGTTAGCGCCCAGACAGCAAAGCATTGTTATAGTGCAAAAAATAAAAAACACACTCCTTCACAAAAAGAGCAGTTTTCCTCACACAACACTCACGAGTGCTATGCTAAAAAAAATATTAACACATGAGGTGACGGAAATCATTGTGGTGTATTTTGGGTGGGTTTCTCCCATCCCCATACAACACAACTTCTCTGTCTTTCACTGCTCTTACAAGAACATCAGTCTCCTCGGCTGTGAACCGCTTCTGGCGTGCGCCTGGTAAATACGCCATAATAATAGCAATCCATAATTGAACTTGTTTTGCGCACCTGCTTTTAAAGGGAATGTTGGATGACGCTCTGATTGGTTTATTTCACGTTACGCCCAAACCACACCTATGAATAATGAAGCTACTTCAGACCAACCCATTTTAGATTTGCGCCGGGCGCAAGAGCCATTTATCCCGCCGGGAAAATAGCAACAGCGCCGAGACCCGCCCACAAAGTTACTTGCGCTTCGCGCTTTGACACTTGCGTTTCAGATCGTTAAAATAGGGCCCTACAGCTACAAAGCATTGTATGCTAATGTAGCCTCACAATGCTAATTGAACTAAATTGAGTGTATACATGTATATGCTGAATAGGGATTATTCACTGTTCGTGGTGATAGTGGGCATTTGAATAATAATCACTGAAGGTTCATATATCACGTTGTTATATATCACTTCCTCTACGCCAGAAGACCAATGAGAATGTGTCCCCTAAGGTTTTGTTGGCATACATTACCAGTTAGCCATGGTTCCCTTTCAATACTTCACTCGTACTGCATCGAAGACGCATATGGAAAAACACTTTTTTTTTCTCCTGAACTGAAGCCTTATTCAATCACGCAGTGAAACTGCACAGCCATTGGATCGTGCAGTGTTATTAAAACAAACCAATGGCTTGGCAGCTGTGCTGCACGAACCTATGGCAGCGAAGCCCGCCAAAGCCCGCCGAAATGGGCGGGGAATCTGGCTATATATTGGCCGCTTTGCCCCAGGAATTCAGATTATTTCTTCTTCAGCGATGACGTCACATCGCTTCACTGATCTCTGCTGAACTGCTCGCCGTTGACACGCCTCACACTGGAACGCGACTGCCGGTCCCCACTGCAGATTCATCGCTTCCCTGCGGCCATCCGGTGAGAGAGAGAGAGAGAGAGAGAGACATAAAAGAGCAAATTTCTCTAAAAGAGCCTTTCTAACGGCGTTGTTTCAAATGCCATCTCGTCATTGCAGCTCGTGCAGAGCCCCTCTGCACGTTGGTGACGGGCACAGCGAGTGTGTCGCGTGCTTGGGGAAACCCCAAGCTGACACAGCACTCGAAGGGAATTCATGTTCTCATTGCGAGAACATGAATATCGCCTCTCTGCGCTCGCAGCACTGCCCAGGCCATTGGGCGCTCGATGGCTAACCTGGTCGTCCTGGAGCTCCATTTATGGCTTAACCTCACAGAGATCAAGGATGCTGACAGAGCCCAGTTCCTAGACGTACCGATCTCCCCCAGCGGCCTCTTTGGTCCGGCGATAGAGGGATTCGCCCAGCGTTTCACAGAGGCGTAGAAGTCATCCCAGGCAATGCGACACTTCCCGCCGAAGCGCGCTTCATCTGCTGCTGCCAGTCGCCCCAGACAGGTGCCGACTCTTAAGCCTCGTAAACAAGCGCCCGCTGCTACCACCACGGTCCAGCCGGTGAAACCCGAGCCTCGACTCCGTTCTCGCTCGGCCACCAGACGGTATCAGTTCCCTAAGCGCATGGGACCCCGGCCCAAGACCCTGCGCCGCCGCCGTCATCCTGATCGACAGGAAAGAAAGAGGAGGGGGCTAAGTCTCGCCACAGCCAGACCACCCCCCAAACTGCCCCGTGTGTTCTACCGTCCATCTCCAGATGTCGGCGAAGTTGTTCTTGCTGCAAACAATGGGCCCTTGTTAGCGCCCAGACAGCAAAGCATTGTTATAGTGCAAAAAATAAAAAACACACTCCTTCACAAAAAGAGCAGTTTTCCTCACACAACACTCACGAGTGCTATGTCCCCCCACGGCGGTCAATCACTCGAGTTAATACAACCTCTGTCCATCCGGGCCTCACAATGGCCATTCCCGGGGTATCAGATTGGGTCATGGGAATAATAAAACACGGCTATTCCCTTCAGTTCGCACGACGGCCACCACGCTTTCGCAGGGCGGTCACCACTTCGGTGCACAACGAGAACGCTCACGTTCTTCGTGCCGAGGGGAAAATCTGCTGGTGAAGGGAGCTATAGAAATCATTCCCCCAGCACACTCAGGGTTTTACAGCCGTTACTTCCTAGTTCCCAAGAAGGATGGCGGGCTGCGCCCCATCCTCGATTTAAGACATCTGAACCGTGCCCTCATGAGACGCCGCTTCAGAATGATCACATTGAAACAAATCCTCTAGCAAATACGCTCAGGGGATTGGTTCTTTTTGCTGGATCTGAAAGACGCTTACTTTCACATCCAGATAGCCCCCCGTCACAGGCCGTTCTTGAGATTTGCCTTCGAGGGCGAGGCTTACCAATACATCCTCCCCTTTGGGCTGTCTCTGGCGCCTCGCACATTTACAAAGTGCATGGATGCGGCTCTCTCCCCTTTCAGGCAGAAGGGAATCCGCATTCTCAATTACCTCGAAGACTGGCTAGTTCTAGCTCAGTCAGAGGGGGAGGCATTGGGTTACAGAACTGTGCTCCTCAGCCATCTGGAATGCCTGGGGCTCGGGGTGAATTTTGTCAAGAGCTCACTGTCCCCCAGCCGACGGATATCGTTTCTGGGAACAGTGTTAGACTCAGTGACGATGAGGGCAACAATGGTGAAGGAGCGGGCTGCGGCTCTACAGCGACTTGCGGCCTCTTTCAAAATAGGTGCTTCTCGACCCCTAAAGACATTCCAGAAGCTGCTGGGTCTTATGGCGGCGGCATCACCGGTGCTGGAGCTCGGGCTGCTACATATGCGCCCCCTCCAATATTGGCTGAAACCGCGTGTTCCACCTCATGCATGGCGTCACGGACGCTTGAATATCAAGGTGAGTCAGGACTGTATTTCGGCCCTGACACCTTGGAGGAACATGCAATGGATGGAACTGGGTGCTCCACTTGGTATGGTTTGCAGAAGGAAAGTGATCTTCACAGACGTGTCCAACAAGGGTTGGGGCGCGCTGTCCAAAGGGAAACCCGCTTTCGGCCAATGGTTGAAAGAGGAGAGCAGGCTTCACATCAACTGCCTCGAGATGATTGCAGTTCAACGAGTCTACCAGAGCTTCCTGATAAATTCATAAAAAAAATTAATTTTATCTATCTGTTCAACTTGTTCAATAAAGATTTGATTTATCCATTCGTCCATCAGTGGCAAATATATATATATATATATATATATGTATATATATATATATATATATATATATATATATATATATATATATATATATATATATGTAGTTGTGGAACCTTTTCTGCTCCCCTGTATGCATCAGCAAACATGCTGATACAACTTAAAGGTCATGTTCTTTTCATGTTGACAGGGCCTTCTGAAACTTTGACGAGGTGGTCCCTCTGTAGGAGCGCTCCGTCTGTCCACATGCTATAAAGGAATTAAGCTTCCTATCAGGCCTTTGTCAGCTCACTCATGTGCAGTGATTAGAAAACCAAGTAACTGAATGAAAATACTGGAACCACAACTCAACAGCCAAAGCACTCATGCTGCATTTAAAAACAGCACAGTCATCGACAGGAAAATGCGCTGTCTAAGATTGGCAAACATTGCTATAACCTCATTAAGAGATCAGTGAACTTGTAGACAGCCTCCTCACCCTCACTCATCTCAAATAGTCAGCAATTTAAATATTTCTCCACAGCATGATTAATAGATGATATATCATTAGGGCACCAGCAGCACAGTAGTTGAAGCATATTTCAATATATATTAACATAAAAAATATTAACATACTACTTTTATTTATTTATTTAATTTTATGTAGGGAGGTAGGTGTCTAGATGGTAACTTTCTTCATTATTCATTAATACACATACAGTACACACAAATGAAAATATTATATACAACTATCAAATGTTTTACATGCTAATACATACATTGTTAAAGTTATATAACACATTTAAATCACTATCCCTGTTAATAATGGACTATGTACCAAATTTGAAAATAACTTTTTTCATGTTTCGCTAGTTCAAATCTAAAAAGAAATTAGGTTTTGTTGTCTTCACTTAAGGACGTATGCACACAAACCTGAGAAAATCTGCTCTCTGTTCAGTGTGGGAATCAATTCAAGAAAACAGGATCTACAAAGACGTCATCACTGTAGCCATCTGTGCTTAATCTTACACTGCGTGATAAACAATGGAGAGTTATCTTAATTGAAAGTGAAACGCCTGACCCTTTTCAACCCACCTTGTTTAATTTTAACTATGTGATAATCATGAAATGCACTTCCTTTATTAAATTGAATTTGACATTTCTGAGCTTTGCAAAATGCAATGCAGCAGTACGTGCTGCCGCAATGGCATTCATTACAATCAGGATCTTCACGCTCTGCTCTTTCAGTCAAACGTGTGCCATCAATGTGGCACGTGTTGTAGTCTGTCAACTTCCCCGCATTGACCCGTATGTGTGCGTGTCTGTATATATGTGAGCTGGTGTTTTCAGACAGCTCCTCGCCTCCCTCTCGTTTTAAAAGGCACGCGTAATAGCCAGTAAAGAATGGCCTTAAGAGACTCTGAGATGTTGATGCCTGATACACAAAGGTCATTGATTCCAGGGCCCTCAGCTTTCTCTTAACAATTCGTCGGGATTTTGGCATTTGGTGAGCACACACAGGACAGCTTCCAGACAAGTCGACCTTGACAGCGAATTGGATAAATAAACCTTCAATTTAGCCTCTCTCCTCCCAGCTCGGTGCAGCCCGGCAGCACGTCCCACCGGGAGACTTCACCTATCCATATCGCTCAGCCCGCGCCTTCTCTCACTGAGCCTGGCATGTCTACTCAGCCTGCCCTCACTCCAGTGACAAACATCGTCTAGCACACGCACTAACAGCCCTCTCCTGCAGCAGTCAAAGTCAATACAGCTCCCCCTAACAATTTAATGCCGATTCCGTCTTTCGCGCTGTCCGTCCTGGGCTTCGACCACCTCTTCAGTGCTCCATTCAAAACATACACCCACGTGAGCGCTCGTCAACCCCCTCTCCACAAGGCAAGGGGCATCGCTCCATAACAAGTAATGACGTGGCATTTAATGATACTGTCCGAAGTGATCCACGGCCCGTAGACAAGTAATGCAACGGCGGTGTAGTGCAGATAAGCATGGCTGCACTGCTGTGTGCTAGTGCTGCTGGGGCGATGGCAGCAATACTGTATCTCTCACAGGCCCTGTGCAGATACTGGGTGACATGTGCATTGTTATTCTCTCCTCAGCCCTGCCATGCACCATAGTTAAAATAAAAGAATGATGTCTGTTGGAAATAACCCTAAGTAGAGAAAAGGTATGCATTTTATGTTAGATGAGGACCAGAGAGATTTACAATAAATTTACATTTAGTCATTTAGCAGATACTTTTATCCAAAGTGAATTAAAAATGAGGACAATGGAAGCAATCAAAATCAACAAAAGAGCAATGATATATAAATGCTATAAGTCTCAGTTAGCTAAAACGCAGTACACATAGCAAGGGCTTTTGAAATAAATTCTTCAAATCAAATCAAAATTATATCATAAATAAAAAGAAACATAGAATAGAAAAAGAATAGAGCAAGATAATGTTAGATGACTTTTTTTTAGAATTGTTTAATAAAAAAAATGAAATAGATATAATAAAAAAAGATTAGAAAGGTAGTTTTTTTTTTTATATATAGAATTAGAATAGTTATGCTAAAGTGAGAGGGTTAAATAAAGATTGAAGAGATGGGTTTTAAGCCGATTCTTGAGAGATACAAAGAAATACAGAGTGGAGTACAGTGCAGATTTTTCAATCTTTCTTAGTTTACTTTTCTCTATTACTCACTGAAAATTACATGCATTGACTTTGCAACAACATTTCATTTCTAGTGTATACCTATATGACTGGAATAATGTCTAATCTTATCTAACTCTTGAAAAAAAAAGATATATATATTCTTTTTTTTTTTTTTTAAGACATTAATGTTTTATTCGGCATGGCCAGATTAAATCAATAATAAGAAAACATTTATTTTAAAATGAAATTACATTTAAGAATACCACAGTTTTTTTCTGCATTCTTAATCAAATAAATGAAGACTGGATGAACATGAGACATAATTTAAAAACATTAAACAAAATAAGTAAATTAAAATGCAAAGAAAACATAAGAAAGAAAGAAAGAAAGAAAGAAAGAAAGAAAGAAAGAAAGAAAGAAAGAAAGAAAGAAAAATTGTGTATTCATTTCAATATACAAACGGAATATATTATAATTTACACTCAGTTCCTGTCATCTGATTGTTAATTGTAGACTGTTTCCAGAAGGAATGAGGTCACATGGAGGAGAAGAGAAGAGAACTTGATTCATTCTGAAGCTAAAGTCTGTCAGCTGAGAGAGAGAAAGGAACAGAGTAAGACAGAGAGAGAGAGGCACACAATGCAGAGTGATGGACAAGGGGAAAAAGAGCTGGAGGTTTTGATCATTCACTCTTGTCATTCTTTAACCATGGCAAGAGGGAGGGCAAAGAGAGCAGGGGGTAAAGAGAATAAAAAGTGCAATGAAAGAGTGAGATGCAGAACTCTCAATGAGAGTTTGAAAGACGAGAGTACAGGATCCGCCTGACACCTCTCTATCCACACACTCTCTCCTTTTCTCTCCATCTCTCTCAGAGGCCTGCTTCTGAAATTACAAACTGGATAAAAAAAAAAAAAAAAACACTGGATGTGGAAGTGTTAATTCTGCAGTGCTACTATGGTACACTTATTATAAAGTTAAATTACATTTTAAATTAAATAGCTGTGTAGGACATATCTTGCAGTCATACCAATGATGTTGCAAAGCACGTCATTTAAAAAAGACAGACAGAGAAAAAGTTTATTTTAAATTGTAATAATATTTCTCAATACTGCTGTTTTCACTGAAGTTTCTATATATTTATTCCTTTTTTATGCAGCCTGGTAAGCATAAGACAAGTCTTCCTTAACGTTTTTTTTTATGCTTTTGTAATGGTAAAGTCACTCATTGTTAACATCCTTCTAAGTATGAGGCTACCCAGTAAATGTTTCTCTACCAAACAAAAAAGAATGAATGAAAGTGACTAATTAATAAGGAAACAGATCAAGTAAACATGATGACAGGGTGAATCCTCAAGCCTGCTGGCTGAGAGGGACAGGCTGTTTGTGTGCTGTCTGACAGGAGGAAATGACTGTTATCATAGCAAATGAAATCAAGCCCTGACACTGTTCTTCCGTTAACAGCAAGGTCATGCAGCGGTCTCGGACCCCCTCCACACCCAACTAGAGATATTATGTGGTCTCAACGCACAGACCAGACAATGTCTGCTTGTGGTTAATGGCTTTGGTTGAGACAATGTCATGATCTTAGAAAATTCTCTGCAAAATGAGAAAGAGTGAAGATATTGATACTCACACAAATTAACCATATAAAGCTGACAGTATCTTATTTAATAAACCTCCTGTACACAGCCATCTACATGCCACAATATAAAGGTTTTCTTCGATTATATATATATATATATATATATATATATATATATATATATATATAAATGGAAGAATAACTTTTATATTGTGATTTATGTTTTAAGAAGAACATTTACTGTCCTGAAGCAACTTAGGTTTGTAAATACGATACAGCAGGCTTTTGAGAATTTAAAAATCACCTCAACAAAGACATGAAGTGACAACTGAATTATCCATTTCATGTAAGCAGGCTATTATATTGTTATTATAATATATTTTTTGTTTAGTTTTTTTTTACATTACAAGCTATCATAATTTTATCTTCATTTTTGGACAAACAAATAACAATATCTACACCAAATTGCATATTTTTGCTCAGTTTGGGCCTCTGTTTTCTCCACCACTCATCACACTACACACACACACACACACACACACAAAGGTGTAGGATTTAATTTGTGAAATTTACTAGCAATTTTGTAGTGAACATTTGAATACAAAGAAATGGCGAGTAACACCTTGAATTAAATAGGAGATTAAAATAGAAAGACAGAAATATAATTTTCTTGCAATAATCTTCATTTACAACTCTCTCTCTCATTTATATTTTTAACAGTGTATATGGGTCATAAAAGCCTAATTTATCAAATATGATGCACAAATTGAGTTTTCACTCAGATATTTCTGGTATAATTCCCAAAGAAATAGCAAATAACACATTGAATAAAACATTCTATTTTTGTAGAATGTTTAGTGTTTCTATTTTTGTAGAAACACTAAAATAGTATTTTCTTGTAAAACAATAATCTTAAATACTATGCACTACTAAAAATCCTTATTTACAGTGTATGCAGGCTAGCTTTTTTTTTTTTTTTTTTTTTTTTAATAAAGTTTCAAAGTTTCTGTCTATCATTTTGTATGTCCGGCTTTAGTGTTAAAGTGATGTGTAAGGACACAGAAGAGGGCTCAGCAAGGGTCTCAGACAGCTCTAATGACACCTTCAGCCATGAAAGCAGAACCTGGCTCTCCCTTTCCCTGACAGTGATAAAGACTGGCTTTGCATAAACCTGTGTCACTCGCAGCAAAATACACCAGGCCAACTTCATCATATAATTTAACCCTGCTAAATGAATGCACGTAGATCTAATATCTACCTCTCTGCCTCTTTGATTTACCCATTGCCATTGCATTTCTGCAGGTATGTTTTTGTTCTGCCTTTCATTCTTTTTGTTGTTGTTGTTGTTGTTTGTTTTTAATTTAATCCCTGATTGAAATACTGCTCTGTTGTTTGAGGTGATATGTGAGAATAAAGTGGTCACAAAGAGAGAGAGATGAAATCGAGAGACTGGCTGACTGAAAGATGCATGAATCAGTTCATTCTTAGCGCTTCAGATTCGTATGTGTTTTGTGCATTCGACTGTTTATGTGTGTGTGTGTGTGTGTGTGTGTGTGTAATAACAGGTGAGCGTCTCTGTTGTCTTGACGGCCCCAAGGGTTGCCTGGGGGCCTGTCTGTAGTGTCTGTTCTTATACAGCTCCCAACATCAGTAAAGAGAGCACACATAGTACGCTAGCCTGCATCAAACACAAACACACACACACAGACACACACCTTTTTATGAAGCTTTCTTGTGCATATAAACAAGCTCACACCTACCCTTCCTCCCGCTTTAATTCACTCAACTCTTTACGGCACTATAACAATTCGTAAAAACAACTATACACCTCCATACTCCTCCTCCCCCATCCTCCACTCTCTCTCATTCTTGTTCTTCTGGTATCTTCATAGGAGCCATCCCCACTTTTGATTCTCGGATTTTATTTGCATGGCATCAATAAATACATCAAGATGGCTTAGTAATGCGTACAGCAAGGCCACAGCCTCACAAATCACCTGCAGTGCTAGCCTAGGCCATCATTCACTCGTTCCGCACTTTACAACACAATTACCCGCCGCCTGACACAAATGAGCTGGGCCCAGCAAACTACAGCAAGCTAATTACAGCCCAGCATGGCCCGCCTCCCATTAAAACAATGACAGCCTTTGTGCCACTGCCACCACCAACAAACCTCCACTGCCCACTGAGCTGATGCAGATCTCGTCTTCTGATCTTCAATCAGAACTGAAATCAGACACATCCCGACTGTTTCGTTTTGCGTGCGACTGCGTTCTATGCTAATGCATCTGACGCTAACACAAAGCATGTCTGGTACATGTCCAACTGTTACAGAATAGATTCCTGTCTATTAACCTTTTAGGGACTTTCTTAAGACTGCATGAATTTACTTCTTTGGTGGAACACAACAGAAGACATCTTTTATCATTTCCTTTCTCTCTCTCTCTCTCTCTCTCTCTCTCTCTCTCTCTGTCTCTCATTTCCGGTGGAGGCTGCGAGCGTTTGGGGTGGTGGTGAGGGGTTTTTTGGAGAGTCGCTAAACTTTTCTATTGGTTTTTCTTACTATTTTTTCGGGTAAATTAGAGTTTCAAGTCTAATTTTAAATCGACTATTAGTTTGAGTTTAGTTTGAGGTTAGTTGACGCGTTGTGGAATCAGTATTCACGTGGCAAGTGCAGAGATGGCGTCGCACCTGGGTGTGCGAACGCCGTCGCTGTCGCTTCGTCATGGAATTAGATGCCTCACTCAAGTTGGTATAACAGTGGAGGATGTGTTGCTGGATGTAGCGGAGCGAGTCGGACATGAAAACATCATTTCCGCGTCTCGAATGAACAAGGCCGTGGTGGTCTTTTTGAAGGAGGAACTACTAGTCAATCGTTTGGTTGAGAGCGGCATAGTGGTAAGTGGAGCGTTTATCATTGTTCAACCTTTAATGTCTCCAACTGTGAAAGTAGTTATTTCAAATGTGCCGCCATTTATTCCTGATGAAGATATACAGCGTGAGCTTTTGAGGTATGGGAAATTTGCGAGCGGAATTAAGATGATACCGCTTGGATGTAAAAATGAGTCTTTGAAGCATGTGTTGTCTTTCAGACGGCAGGTGTTTATGTTTTTGAATGCCCCAACATTAAACGTGTCTTTTCGTTGCGTGTACGAAGGAAAATCATACATGTTGTATGCGAACGCTGGGGAATTGCGCTGTTATGATTGCGGGGCTGTAGGACACGTAAGATTGACATGCCCGCAAAGAGAAGAAGTGACCAATGAGACAGATACGAATGGTAGTACAGAGCAAACCATGGAAAAAAAAGTGGAAAATAAAGATCAAGATGTGCTTAAAAACAAGGATTTAGGTAGTGTTGGTGCTGAGAGCGAGTCTAATAATACTGAAGTGTCTACTGAAGTGGTAGAGAATGTGAATGGTGAGATAGAGCTGATTGAGGAGATGGTGATGAAGGAAACTGAGAAGAATACAGAGCAAGTGGAGAAGGTAGGAAATGGTGAGGAAGTGATGTCAGTTGATAGAGATCAATCAAGTAATGGAAGCATTGTGAATTCAGAGGGTAAGAATTCAGAAGAGAGGATTGAAAATGAAGGAGAGGAAGAAAGTGATGATGACTTGTCAGATGTATCAGATGTGTCAAATTTATCTCAGATGGGAGGTGACCAGTTTTACACTTTGGAGGAAATAGATGCTTTTCTGGATGAGACTTTCGGGAAGGTAGCAGAAGTGAAGGATTACTTTACTGACACTAAGAAATTTGAAAGTTCTGCATTATACTGGATGAAACGAGTTGGAGAGGACAAACTGAGTAGGAGGAAGAGGTTTCGATTGAGAAAGTTTGTCACGAAAATAAGAAGGGGGAAAGCCCCGAAAAAAAGGAAATTTAAATGATGTATTATTCACTAAGGGTGTTTCTATTTCTTCTTTTTTCTCTATCTTTCTTTTTCCTCCATTGGAACCTTATTATGGAGTCTATAAGAGTAGGATCCTTAAACATCAATGGAGGAAGAGATAGGGTCAAAAGAGCACTGATTTCTGAATTTATTATATTAAATGATGTCAAGGTAACTTTTTTACAGGAAACACATTCCGATAGTAATAATGAATTGGAGTGGTATAGATGGTGGGAAGGAGAGTGTAAATTAAGTCATGGAACAAATTTAAGTATGGGTGTTGCAGTTCTCTTCTCAAAACATTTGGATTTAAAAATTGTGACCACAATAGAGGTAGAAAAAGGTAGAGTGTTATTAGTTATAGCAGAAATTAAAAGTGTTAAATTCCTTTTTGTTAATGTGTATGCTCAGAATATAGGATGGCATCGTGAAATAACATATAAAAAATTAAATGATGCAATAAAACAATATGATGATGGCAATATATGTGTTGTTATAGGGGGTGACTGGAATTGTACAACACATTTCGTATTAGATAGGAATGGGGATGAGCCTCATTCAAAATCTAGTAAGTTATTACTTGATATAACAAATAATTTAAAGTTGGTGGATGTGTGGAGGAGTAGAAATGAGTTAGTGAACCAATATACCTGGATAAAGATAGTAGATTCTGTTATGACAGGAGCAAGACTGGATAGGTTATATATAAGTAAGTCAGAAATAAATAGAGTAACTAACACTAATATTTTACCAAATGGTTTTTCAGACCATCATATGGTTACTTTAGATTATAATGTTGTGAAAATGTCAAGACCAAAATTTTATTGGCATTTTAATGTAAAACTATTACAGGATACAGATTTTTATGAGAAATTCTGTAGTTTTTGGGAAATTTGGAGACAGAGGAAAAATAATTTTGAAAATCTGACTCAATGGTGGGAGGTGGGAAAAGCGCAGATTAAAGTTTTCTGTCAGCAATTTTCTTATAATGCTACTGCTACAATGAAGAGAAATGTGAAAATGTTGGAGTTTGAGATTAATGAAATGGAAAAAAGAATGATTGATGTTGTTAATGATGGTTCAGTGAATATTTTAAAAAAGAAAAAAATTGAATTGAAGTCATTGTTGGAACAAAGAGTGAAAGGTGCACTAGTTCGAGCTAGAATATCATCAATTAAAGAAATGGATGCTCCAACTGCTTATTTTTTTGGACTTGAAAGGAAGGAAGCACAAAAGAAATGTATGCTTCATCTTAAAAGAAGAAATGGAACTATTACTTCAGATCCAACAGAAATGAGAAAAATGGGCATTGAATTTTATAAAGAACTGTTTGGAAATATGGGCTGTGACGTTGAATCTATGGACCAGTTCTTAGGAGATCTTCCTAAATTAAGGCCTGAGGAAAAAAATTCAGTGGACTTAATTATTTCTTTTGATGAACTTTCGAAGGCGGTCAAAGAGCTTTCTACAGGAAAGTCACCAGGAATCGATGGGTTGCCAGCAGAATTTTATAAAGCTTTTTGGGGTGTCTTAGGAGAAGATTTGTATGATGTATTTTGTGAATGCTTTAAAAGAGGTTGTCTACCAAAAAGCTGTCAAAGGGCTGTGTTATCACTTCTGCCAAAAAGTGGAGACCTAGGTTTGTTGAAGAATTGGAGACCAGTGTCTTTAATGTGTCTCGATTATAAAATTTTGTCTAAATGTTTAGCAAACAGACTAAAAAACATTTTGCATGTTGTGGTGAAAAGTGAACAAACTTACTGTATTCCTGGGCGGACAATAATGGACAATATGTTTCTTATGAGAGATGTGATTGATTTATCTATTAAAAACAATCTTGATGTGGGTTTTTTATCTATTGACCAAGAGAAAGCTTTTGACCGGGTAGGTCATGAATACCTTTTTACTGTTTTAAAAACCTTTGGATTTGGGGAGAATATTATTTCTTGGATAAAAATACTGTATGAAGATGCTTCAGTTATGCTTAAGATAGGAGGTGGCCTGAGTTGTCCAATCCCTGTTAAAAGAGGAATCAGGCAGGGATGTCCTCTATCAGGACAACTTTATAGTTTAGCCATAGAACCCTTACTGTGTAAGCTAAGAAAGGAGTTGCAAGGTTTAATGATACCAGGAGATAATTCAGGTCTAAGGTATTCTGTGTCTGCTTATGCAGATGATGTAAATATTTTTATTTCTGGTCAAAATGATATTCAGATAATTTGTAAAAATTTAAACCTTTATGAAAAGTCTTCTTCAGCCAAGGTAAACTGGGCAAAGTGTGATGGGTTTGCTGTGGGGTCTTGGGATGGTACGGGACCACCTCAACTTCCTGAAGGATTGAAATGGGGAAAGGAAGGTTTTAAAGTTTTAGGGGTGTATCTAGGCACTGATAAGTATAAAGAAAAGAACTGGGAGGGTCTGCTTGGAAAGGTTGTTGCTAAGTTGTCTAAGTGGAACTGGCTATTGCCCGAACTATCTTATAGAGGCAGAGTCCTAATTACAAACAACCTGACGGCCTCTATGTTATGGCACAAACTGAATGTGCTTGAGCCACCAGATGACCTTATTAAGGAGATTCAGAGGAAACTGGTGGACTTTTTCTGGTCTGGTCAAAAGTGGATTCCTCGGCAGGCACTTTATCTACCAGTGATTGAAGGAGGGCAAGGCCTAATAGATGTACGAAGCCGCATAAATGCTTTTCGATTGCAAGCAGCCCAGAGACTATTGTATGAGGAGAATGGTGGGTGGATCAATGTTGCTTGTGCTCTTCTGCGGAAAACATCTGGATTATTGTATGATAAACAGCTTTTTTTACTGAAAAGTGATGAAGTGGATTTGAAAGAGTTGACACCTTTTTATAAGTCAATGATAACAGCTTGGAAAAAGACATTTATTATACACAGAGATATTTTACAACCGGAGGACTGGATAAGGGGAGAACCGCTGTTCCACAACCCATTAATAAGAACAAGGATTTTGTCCTCTAAATCTGTGGAAAGCTGTTTTGTGAAGGCTGGGTATGTCAAGTTGGGAGATCTGAGAAGTGGTGATGACTGGAAAACAGCTGAGTCTTTGCAGAGTGTTACAGGGTTGAGATCTCTTCGACTCATGAGACGGATAATGGAGGAGGTGTGGGCAGCTCTACCGGGGGCCTGCAGAGAGGCACTGTCACAGGACTGGGATGGGCGCTATACATTTCCACCCATCAAAGTATCTGCTGCTGTGCAAGAGGAGATGGAGGAAACTGGACATTCAATTTTATCTTTTGAGTACCCCAAGTTGGGGAGTTTTCAAGATATTAAGAAGAAGGAAATCTATGTAACGTGTGTAAAAGTTATGCATCAGACTGTACTAAGAGGAGTGAAGACCTGGAGGTGGTCAGAAGTGTTTGGGACAGAGTTTAAGGCATGTTGGAGGTCTCTGTATAAGTTGCCTGTGGAGAAGCGTACTGCAGACTTGCAGTGGAGACTGATGTTCGGGGCTATAGCTACGAACAGACACGTTGCACACCTCAATCCAGCAGTGGGGATAGAGTGTTTATTTTGTGGCTTAGAAGAAACGGTTAATCATTTATTTATTGATTGTTTTAGGTTGAAGGGAATGTTTAATTTTTTAACACAAGTGTTTATAAAGTTTGGGGAGAATTTTTCTTATCAGAATTTTATAAGTGGTCCAATTTATAATTTTCAAGAAAGGAGGAAGAAATGTTTACTGAATTATCTGATGGGCTCAGCTAAGTTGTCCATATGGAAAACAAAAAAAAATAAAAGGTTAGGTATAGGTCCAGTTAATGCGGAAATGGTACTAAGAGGGATGATAACTGCTAGAATCAAGATAGAGTATACATATTACAAAATGGTCAGTGACATTGTAATGTTTTCCGAAATGTGGTCGGTAGGGGGAGTACTTTGTCAAATTGGAGAAAATGAAATGTTGGTTTTAAATGTGTAGATCGAAAAATGTGACATGGGATTTTTTGTAAGACAATTGTATTGATGTAAAAGGAGAAAGGTCTAATAAAGAGTTTGTTAAGCCTCTCTCTCTCTCTCTCTCTCTCTCCCACTCTTCAAAATTTCCTTTTTGGTTTTCCAAATCGGTGCTGTGGCGCACTTCATTGTAGTCAGTAGGACGTAACTACAGTGAACTGACGGCTGACGGTGTGAAAAGTGGTGACAAAAAAAAAAATAATAATAATAAAAAAAGCATGAGGGAGAGACAACACCCACCTTTACATCCTTCATTGTCAGAATAAAAAGTGCAAGGATAATTATATAATCCTGGCTCCTAATTACCAAATATTTACAGTGCACTGCTTCTATCTCTACCCCTAGGACTGAGATGTAACAAAGGCAGTAGAACAAGTGAGATGGAGAAGAAAAACAAAAACATGTTAGGCATTTCACTTTATTCCTATAGGCACAAAGACACAGTGGAGAAGAGCATAGACATGCTTGGTGCCCATAATGGGTTCTTACAAATCGCCAGGTAGACTCAGGCCTGGACCCTTGGCTAACTTGCTCCTGTTGAACATGAATTAAATTAAAACAATTGTCTTTGCATATTAATTACCATTCCATCCTTATGTGTTCTTCAGTGTTGGCAGTAATGACTTTATGCTAAAGAGGAAACATATCCAAAATGTCCTGTTTATTACACATAAAACACAAAGACATAGCTTTCAGTCTCTCATTTTAAGACGTTAAAATGAACAAGCTTCTGTAAAAAAAAAAATAAAATACTGTCAATCTCAAGCCCAACCTTCATGGACAGAAGAGCTTGTTTTGCTCTTTCATGTAGAAGCTATGATCAGGGAGAAGGAAAAGGTCAAATAGTTCCATGTTTGGGTTTGATTTTATGTGTCATACATTTCACTGCCATTTGTTTGTTCTTGGCATCGATGACTAGGAGAAAAAAAAAAAAAATGAAAAAGAAGAAGAAGAAGAAAGAGTGCCTAAAACAAGACCCATCTCAAGTCTTTAGCATTTCATCTTTTATTGGTAATAAAAAGAGCAAAACCTATTGAGTTTGAACAGAACAAAAGCAGAAATATTTCCTCTTCTAACCCCTCCTTTGTCTGTAACGTGTATTAAAACCATATTTTATGTCACTGCTGACATATATATGTTGTGCCTTAAACAATGTGAACTATGTGTTAAGATATAAATTGCTTATTCGACTAGATTTCTTATTGTGACACATCAGTCATGGAATTTCATAGAATTTTTTTTCACATTTTCTCCAGTGCCAGCAGATGTGGCAGCCGATTGTCATAAAACATCCATGATCGGCTAGATGAGATGTGTTCCGGGGAAACGAAGCACCATGACATGCAGTTAACTACTGTAGCATGAATGATGGCTTTCATACATGCTGGACAATTTTCACGTTTTTAGGTTTGTGTTAGAATTCTTAAAATTTTGTCGAACTTTAATAGCATAATCAAATTCATGAAAGAAAATCTGAATAATTAACTAAATAAATTTACAAAAAAAAATAAATCATGTAATTTATCCAAGCAGCCATTACTCCAGTGTCACATGATTCTTCAGAAATCATATTTTGATTGGTGCTCAAGAAACATTTTTTATGATCAAAGTTGAAAACGACTGTGCTGCTTAATATATGGCAACCATCATGAGTTTTTTTTTTTTTTTTTTTTTAGGATTCTGTAATCAGTGTGAAGTTTTAAAGGGACAGCATTTATTGTTCTAGGCAGATGCTTTTATCCACAGACTCTGATCAGCTCACGCATTCCCTTGCTCTTAGGAATCGAACCCATGACTGTTGCTAGCACAGTGAGCTGCAGGAATTCTATTAGAACGAGTAGACAATGCTGTGTGGTCTTTATGGAGTCTGAGACTGGAGGGTCAGTGTTCTCAGAACACAGCCGTGATGCAGCAGAGGCAATCCGATTAGTCACGGGTTAAACCTTAACACATGCTGAATCCTACATGATCACAGATGACCGCACACTCAAACAGAAGAAGACTGAGTGTGAGTAGCGGCTCTCTGTCTCTCTGGCCATCAGTAGCTTGTGACGGCGGAGGAGGAGAACGACTGCGTGCCATTCCACCATTAATGTGTCTGACACATAAATCAGAATAACGAACAGCTCATCCTCGACAAACACTTTTCTCATTACTCTCGCTCACTCCTTCTCTCTGCTTTCTTGCTCACACACTCACAGACAACATGTTTCCTCTCAGCTTTGATTGAGAACTTCCTGTCTCCACAACAGCCCCTCTCTCCAAAAAACCCCGCCCCTTTTCTCCCAAGCTCATGAATAGTCATATCCCGGCGAACATTCACAGCATCAAAAATGCCAGAGAAGCAGCCTGGTCGTTTCCAGTCAGCACCTGAACATGAACACCAAATAGGTCTCAAATCCCAAAATGTGTCTGCGGCCTCGCTCCTGCTCCAATGGGGCCGCGTATAATAGCAACCTGGTGTGTTTCCCTTCAAACAGGAGCACGCAGACAGACTGCTGTTGATTTGCTCTACTCTGTCATTACTTCTCATTGACTAAATGATGGATACAGCAGCCCAGCATGACAGCGACAGTGACGGGAACCAATGCCTTTAGGGAGAGGTGGATTATGTAGCCAGGGTGCCCAGGGAAGAGCGCTGTAGGCCTAGAAAAGACACCCATCTGGAGACTGACAGGTGATGGGTGCACATGAGGCGAAAGGTGCTGATGAGATGTATGTTAACACACACACTTTCTCACTGAAATTAAAAAAGAGAATGAGGTAGAGAAGTTAAAAAAGGGGTGACTTGGTATATAGTTTGTTGTGACCTCCTCCCCATAAGCCCCCAGTTCTGCCTTTCAAACTGTGCCAAGCTTTTGAATAGACGCTCTCTGCCTTTCTCTCTCTCATTTTGTCTCTCTCTCTCTCTCTTAGTTTATAAATTCTCCCCCCTCCTGTCCCGGAATACACCCACACACACCCCTCCACACGGCTCCACAGATCTTGGCACAGCCCCTTCTTTCTGACAGGCAAATCAAACCAATGTGAATGATAGAGAGCAGAGCAGTGTGTGTGTATGTGTATGAGGGATAACAATCAAACGAATGAGAGAGTACAGGTGTTTGGGTTTATGAGACAAGTGCAGTTGCCTGGGTCTTTGACAGCTGTTGCTGTTATCACAGACACTTATTGGCTGCGAGTTTGAAAGGCAGCTGAGGGGGGGGGGGGGGGGGATTGGGCGAGAGACACAAGGGAGAGAGTGAGAGAGGGAGGGAGTCAGAAACTATAGGATGGAAGAAGGGGAGCAATAGGCCTCCCATCTGAAACCTCCCTGTGCTAGATAACATTTGGCTGAACTTTCTGATGTGAACCTCCTCCTGACATGCAGCAATCTGAGAAGGAGAGACACAGAGAGAGAGAGAGAGTGATGAAGATGAGTAGAAAAATTATTGACTGGAACGTTTTGCGTCTATTAGGAGTAGCAGAAGAGGGGGTCCAGTCTAGATGGGTCGTAGGGGAACGTCTCAGCGAGCTGACAGGCGTCACGTTAATCAGGAGAAAATGTGTTCGATTGAGTCCAGACTCCTCAGGCACACTCAACCAGAGGTCTCTGCATGGAGCAAAAAAACACAAGTGTAATGCAGTCAAAAAATAGTGCCGATTAGTGGCCATCTGACCAGCTTCCTATAAAACCTTCCTGGTGCTTTTTCCCTTCACTTTGGGTGTGACATAACACAGGGGTAATGTGCAGCTGTGGAAAGGATGTGTGACAGCCTTATGTGACAGTTCAAGGTCTGTCATTCTGCAGCAGTGACGATTTCTTTAAGACTGCAAGGGAAGCTCGGCTTCCCTTATAATGTCACAAAATTAATGGTCAAATATGTATTATTGTATTAAAATTTTATTTACTAAAAATACGTTAGAAAATGTTCATCTCAAAGACGAGTTCGTTTTTTTCAGTCAGTTTTAGAGAGTTTAATATATTTTTTAGATCATTCATTCATTCATTCCTTCATTCATTCATTCATTCATTTATTCATTCCAGCCTGATCTCACAATGAAAACGTACATATTTAGACGTAAATTAAAACTTCCAATACGTATGTGCCTTTACGTATTTAAAGTGTCATTTACCTATTATCTGGACGTAATTACAGGTTCGATATGTATCGAAATTTACGTAAGAACAACCTCAAATACGTACAGATAGAACGTGTTCTCTGAACAGTCAGTTATCCAAAAAAATTTGCTCATGAAGCTGCTTTTCAATGCGTATCTGATTAATTTGTTTAATATTTCATTTATGGCTCAAAATATTGTTTTAATGTTATATTTTTACTAAAATTTTGTTGTTAAATAAATGTCATCCTTGATAACATCTTGGAGCAGATTCCTCAACGTTTTTTTCAAATTTGGAAAGCATGCTTTTCTTAGAATTAGTCAATCCAGGGAAATTTGATGACATGAGACAGGTATTTCCAGAGGAGGCCTTCTAAAGTGTCCTGAAAAGTTATGGCCATCACTTTGATTCAGGAAGACTGAGGTCAGAACTTCAAGTCCCGTATTCAGATCAGGACTTGCAGGGTAACAGGGGAAAGCTGTGTGATTACTTGGTGTTCCTTAAAGACATTGAGTTGGACAGTGCAATGCCTCAGCTTTACAAACTGTTCTCATTAGTGGCAACAATTGGAGCTACATCTGCAGGTGTAGAAAGGAGCTTCTCCTGTTTAAAGGCGACTCAAGTCCTACACCCGAAACACAATGGGCCAAGGCCGTTTAAGCAGCCTAGCTCTGCTGGCCATTGAGAGGACACTGGTCAAGTCACTTGAAAAGTCTCCTAGTTGATACGACAGGGTCACAGACCATTTTCTTGAAAAGGAACGTAGGGCAGAATTTACTTTTAAATAAATAGACAATTTTATGATGTAGGCCGAAAATGAGCTTCCCCTCTCTGACAGACCAGTAGCCACCACTGTTCTGTAGCAATGGGCCTCACAGCATTGATGATCAGTGATGATTCTCAACAAAGTAATGTGAGTCAACTGATACGTGCTGAACTGATAAAAACATAAAAACATAAGCAGATTTTCCAAATAAGTTTTTGACCATTATTATCATAGATCGATCATCACAGTTTCCACACAAAACCAAACAAACAAACATAAACAAACAAACAAACAGCACAGATGTTTTCAGCATTGATAATAACAAGAATTAACATATAAGCATATAATAAATTAGCATATAAGAGTGATTTCTGAAGGATCATGTGAAGACTGGAGTAATGGCTGCTGAAAATTCAGCTTTGTCATCAAAGGAATTCATTTCATTTTAAAATAGGTAAAAACTGTATTTTAAATTGTTATAATATTTCACAATGATGGTTTTACTGTATTTTTGAATAACGAGACTTCTTTCAAAAACACTGTAATAATCTTCCAGACACCAAGCTTTTGAACAGTAATGTATTAGAAATGCTTTGTTTTGCTGTTTGCATGAAATTTGTTGAATAACTGAGTTGTTGTTTTACTATTGCAAAAAAAAAAAAATATAAAAAATATATATATATATATATATATATATATATATATATATATATATATATATATATATATATATATAATAAAAAATAATAATATATATTATTTAATATTACAAAACCATAATAATTATAACAATATTACATATAACAAATTTTAGACATTAATACCATATAGAAATATTAGTGCAGTTGTTTTGTTCCAAAGCAAAAATTTTCATGACCATATTTTATCTTCTCTCTGACCCATGAATTGAACTTCTTATTGTTTAGCCACCTTAAGACAAAAAAATAAATAAATAAATAAAACCTTCAGAACAGACTCTTTAAAGGGGGGGTGAAATGCTATTTCATGCATACTGAGTTTTTTACACTGTTAAAGAGTTGGATTCCCATGCTAAACATGGACAAAGTTTCAAAAATTAAGTTGTACGTTTGAAGGAGTATTTTTGTTCCAAAAAAACCTCTTCCGGTTTGTCACAAGTTTCGGAAAGTTTTTTTCGAGTATGGCTCTGTGTGACGTTAGATGGAGTGGAATTTCCTTATACGGGTCCTAAGCGCGCGCTCCCGTATAGCAGAGCACTGAGAGGCTGAGCACAGCCTGATCAAAGCGAGAGCGTCGCGAAAAGTCACAAAAGAAGTGTGTTTTTGGTTGCCAGGGCAAGACAACCCTGCACAGACATAGACAGTAAAAGAAATGGACACAGCGACCCCATTGGAACTCAATTGAGACAAATGAATGCCAGTTTTAGCGTTTTTTAGCACTTCCGTTTCTGACGCGCAGACTCAAACGAAGCTTGACGAAGTCAGCAACCTGTCTGCCAGATGTAAATCTTCTAGTGGCTGTGCGTGCAAACTGCCATCGTTAATCTTGCAGAGATGGTGAACTTGAGCGTGGAGTTCTTTGTCGTGAGTGAGCAGGAGTAAGTATTCTGATTAATTATTTTGTATAGTATTTTAAAATGTAACGCCACTACGCCATATTAAGTTAATTGCCTGAGAGCTTCTCCTCCTGTCTGTACGGTAATGCGACAGAGAGACGAGTGGTTATGACGCAATCGTTAGCCTATTTTTTATAAAAACTGTTTATACGGGGCCATAATGTAACATAGAAGGTAATGGAGCCCTTTATACATTGTCGTGTATCTTTAGAAATAAATAATGGACAAACAGAGTCTTTAAACGCCTCAGATGTAAAGTTATTCGCTGTCAAAGTGACGCCAAAATGAATGGGAGTCAATGGGAATGCTAACGCAAGTGAAGTTCTGCTAAAAGATGGCAGCCCCCACCCGACTTCAACTTCCGGTCGAGTTCCTTGCCCCTTGTGCACAGATTACCAAAAGAGAAACAGCATTAAGGGACCAGTGGATGGAGCATTTAAAGAGCATCAACGGAGTTGTGCAAGTGTTTTTGTTTGTTCCCTGCATTTCGGATTGCACATCGTTTATTTCTTAAGGATAATGCAGTCCCAAAGGAAAAGGGTCACGATTGTGTGTTGGAACCACATGCAGTGAGTAAAACTGCTTCAAATATCTCTGTGTTGTTAACTTAGCTATCAGCGCGTAAGCACATCAAGTAAACAACATGCGATGTTGTCATCAAACTGCACGAGTAAAACTTCTTCAAATATCTCTGTTGTTAACTTAGCTATCAGCGTGTAAGCACATCAAGTAAACAACATGCGATGTTGTCATCAAACTGCACTTTCCACATGTACAGCTTAAAAAAACAAAACAAAAAAAAAAGACGACATAAAGTGGAACTTAGTCATTTTCCAAAACCGCTAAGCAAATATATACAGTTTCAGTACATACCACATAGAGACGTCGTTTGCTGATGCTGCTCTTGTTAAATTTCAGCCTCTGGATCTGTGTCACAGCTTCCACATGCTCTCAACTCAAAAGCCTACTCGCGCTCGTGATTCTTTAGCCCCGCCCACAAGTCACGCCTCTAGGCGCTCGTGTTTTTCCGGGAAAAATCGGTACAGACTATCTTTCTCTTATAAATATAATAAAAATAAAGACTTTTTGGAGTTATGAAGGATGCAGTACTACTCTATAGGTACTCAAGATTAACAGGATATTGAGTGAAAACATATGTATGTATGGTAATGGGTCAGACTCATCCCAGCACCACATTTAAAAATGTCTGACTCTGCAGGAGTAAAAAATATTGGAAAAAATATAGAAATCTGGAAAATCTACTCCCCGTCTCACGGTCGCTCTATTTTCTTCCACAAAATATACATTTCCACCTCAGATTCTAGTGACTGATACTCAGCATGGTGAACTAATAGCTGAAATTATATTTGGTAATAATTCATGTTCGGCGGTCTCCTGTGAGCTCTGTGTGGCCCCCCTGTCTAGTGCAGCTTTAGGAAGCCAATATGAATTTCATGTTTAACCAAGTTCTACTCGATTTCTACTGGGTAAACTCTTCTACCATACACTTCACTCTATAATTTTGTATTTCTAAGACCTTTTAAGGTTAACATCTCATTTGTCATAATGGAATAAATGATTCATAAACTGAGCACCTCATCTCAGCTTGCTCGTTCATTAGTGCTTTGCTTCCTGTAAAAACTATCACGTATCTGGGCCTTATGCACATTTTATTGTATGTGTCAGTGTGTGTGTGTACATGGCACTTTTTTCACATACTGTATGCATATTTTAAATAAGAGACATAGCAAAGCTCCGCCAAGGGAAGCAGAATAGGAAGTGGTCATTAAGGAAAAAGAGCAATATGCGTTATAGCTTAACGCCTAATACAACAGATGACAAATTGTGTCCCCAAGGTTGCTCTTGTTATTTCACAATTACAGTAGGAATGAGTGTAAGGGGTGTGTTCCCCCACAGGCTTTATTAACAAAGTTCCACTGAACAAAAAATGTTTGGATTGACAATCTGCAGGACTGAAGACAGGATACATAAAAATCCTAAAATATAAACATTCATAAGGTTGGGCTTGGTAATGTTTTTTTTTTTTTTTTTTTTTAATGTTTTTCTAAGATGTCTCTTACGCACACCGAGGCTACATTTACTTGATCAAAAATATAGTAAAAAAAGTAATATTTTGAAATATTAGTTAATTAATTAGAATTATTTTGAATTAATTTAAAATAACTGTTTTCTATTGTTTTCTGCATCATTACGCAGAGTTCAGTATCAGATGCTTCAGAAATGTATGCAAATTTGAAGTGCAAGAAACATTTCTTATTATTCTCAACGTTGAAAACAGTTATACAGCTTTATAATTTAGTGGAAACCGTAATATATTTGTTTAGGATTTTTTTATTAATATGAAGTTCTAAGAACGGTATGTATTAGAAACAGAATTCATTACAAGTAAATAAATTAGTAAATAAATTAATAAATTAATTAATAAAACTTACCGATGCAAAACAATGTATAGGACCATGGTTTTTCCTTCCCTTTGCACTAGTTGTTCTATTTTCCTTTCTCGCTATTTTATACTTTAAAAAATAATCACGTTAGTAAACTGTAATTTGTAGCTGTGCCTGGATTTGATTGCACAAACTGATGGGTCCACAAAGTGGATATATATTAGGATGTCAACTGATTTCCTCTGCAGCTCAGGTGGAGCATCAAGCACATTTGATCTTCCTGTTCAGCATATGTATGTTCACTGATCAATGTGAATTTCAAATTGTATTTTATGTAAAATTTTTACATAGATCCACACTGGCTTTGATTTTATGGACCAAAGAAAGGTCAAACATATTTGGAACGACATGACTAAACAATGGCATAATTTTAATTTTGGATAAGCTCTCTCTTAAACACAAATAAACATTAATCAAAATTTGATTCCCCTAACCAATGCTGGTTATTCCTCTCCTTCAAATATTTTATCATGATATGGAAGTTAACACCATAAAGAATTGGTGGCCTAAAAGGTAGGGTGCTACAAGTTAGTCTAGAGCAGTGGTTCCCAACCTTTTTCAACTTGCGGCCCGCAAAACCACACACATATGTTTGCGCGGCCCACAAAAAAAAAAATTAACTGACCTCGCTATTGTTGGGTTAATAACTTAGTACTCAGAAGCTAGATTGTTAACTGTATTTATTGAATGAACTAGGGCTGTGCAATATGGACAAAAAAAAAAACTATAGCGATTTCTTTGATCAATTTTGCGATTGTGAAACACACCGATATGCTTTTACAGTCATAAATGCATTGAGGATTAATTTGAAACATATTTCCAAAAGAAAACCAATTAGAGCTTTATCAAAAACTTGTAACGTCTCTAGAACAGACATAAGTCAAAATTATAACTGTAGTAAAGATGTAACAAAATTATAGACTTATGGCAAAAAAAAAAACAATAATTCCCTTGTACAGGAGCACATTAAAATAATGCACGAGTGCGAATCTCTCTGTTCACACGCAGATTTCCTTTGCTCTGTCACAAAACCAGACATGCTTGCTCAGATACACGCTGTTCAGCGTGGAGAGAGTGTGCGTACTTAAAACTTGCCTCCTCTCACTTAAATCTCAGCCAGAGTGTGAACCTGGAGTTAGGCATAAGCCCAGTCTTTTCTGTTCTCGCGCTAGGCGCAATGCATTCTGATTGGATCGGATAGCATACTACGGGAAGTCAGGGCCGCGGAAAATTGTGCTATAAAGCAATTTAGAAATTGTGCAGAAAAAGAAAACTTTATTTTAATCGCACAGCCCTAGAATGGACTGGAAATGAACAGAAAATAATTGGCGGCCCACCTGCAATACCACCGCGGACCACAGGTTGAAAACCACTGGTCTAGAGTGAACATGGAGTCGAGGAGGGGCCTATGGGTTAGACGAGGTGATTTTGAGCTTATTTGGTGTCAGTCAAATCTCCATTCCTGCATCTGCCTCAAATAAAATCAATAAAGTACTACCCACAGGACACACACTCATCAACAAGTGGTTTCAATC